>NW_026728842.1:52500-77500 GCF_030272615.1 Cryptomeria japonica
ATTCCCCTCTCGAAGGAAGGCCTCGGCCTTAATCGCCCACGACAAACAGCTCGACGAGGCATGAAGCACCCACGGGAGCCGGAGCATGACGATGCAGAGTCTCGGTTCACAGGAGCCTGGGAAGAACATCCCGTACGGAACCCTTTACCCGAAAACATCCGAACCGCACATGCTCGCGACAGTCCTGCTGTTAGAGAATGCACCGTGCACGCGACCGAGTAAGGCCACTCAGAGACATCCATTTCCCAGGTATATGCCCCCTACGCACTTTTGGTGGCGCAACTCGCACGAACAGTCCCACCTCGACCCCGTAAACAAGCTTTTTTGCCTCGAAGAGTTCGTCGGAGACGAGGAAGCAACCTTCAGTGCAACCGTAGCACTCTTTTGTGCAACCGCCCAAACAACGCCCCCTCTACCCTCTGTCGAAACACTCGGCATTGCTGCTCCCTAAGGTGAGCTTCTCCTCATAGGCAATTCCGCTCTTATCCGGTCACGTTTGTGTGCCCGAATTTCGCAAGGCAACCTCCATGGGACATGGAAAAGACTCGAGAAGAGAGCTCGCTCACGGGAGAGAGAAGCCAAGGAGACCACGAGAGTGCTGAGAGTGGGACAGCGCTGAATAGGCGGGAGAAGCCTGCGCGTATAAACGGAGATATATATCCAATTGCAACGAAGGAACGTGCCAAAGATCGAGAACAATGGCAGAAATGCTAGTAACGTGCACTTCGGGACCAACGCATCACCAGAAGACAACCGCCAAACATCGAAAGAGTCGCGATGCTCCGCAACCTACGTGCAAAGCGGTCGCACACCGGGTAAGGGAGTGAGAGCCCCAAACATAGCTGGGCGAGGCGCTCACTCCGCTCTTTAATATCTCGTTAATACCGCCAAGGAAATGGCACAAGCGCACACACACAAGCATCCTCGGAAGAGGACAGTTCGAGTGACAGGTCAAATCCAAGAGTTCCGAAGACTACCTCCAGGAACAATCGGGAACAAGACCGATTACAAGTCGTCGAGTCTGTTACTGGGCGAACACGAGATGCGCACAGGAAATCGATCAGCCCTCACAATGGCCCAAGGCCAGAGATCGGACTGCTACGATTTACCCCAACAATCATCGTGCCACTCTTCGCAGAGAGGTGATAGACGCCAAGGAGCCCGCGCATAGCAATCGAGGTGTAAAAAGGGCGTTGAAGGCAGGAAGCCTGGACGAAAGAGGCTACGAGGTCACCTCGAAGCGGTCTAAGAGTCGGGCGCACTTGGGGCGACTACCAGTGCCAACCCCTTATCCCGCGGTGCGTCCGACACAGAGAAATTTCCAAGGCGGCCAAGGAGCCTCCCCGCATAGCAATCGGGGTGTGAGCTTACAGATGCAGCATTGATAGCAATCGAGGTGTGAGGCGAAGGATGCAGAAGTGAGAGCCGAGGGATGTAGCAGAGATAGCAATCGGGGTGTGTGATGCAGCAGAGATAGCAATCGAGGTGTGCGGTGGGAAGGGCCCAGCAGCCAGATGCATGAAGCGACGGATGAAGCAGTGATGACAACTGGGCTGTGAGGAGAGGAGGGATGCAGCCAAGAAAGCAATCAGGGCTCGAGGCAAGGGATGCATCAAGGATAGCAATCATGTTGTGAGGCGAGATTCCATAGGCTAAACGTGAGAGGCTGCAGGGTCGACTCAGAGAGGTCTATGCATGTGAGAGGCTGAAAGCAAGGTCGACTCGGAGCGGTCTATGCATCAGGCGCGCTTGGGGCGACTACCAGTGCCAACCCCTTATCCCGCGACGCATCCGACAAAGAGAACGTTCCAAGGCGGCAGAGGAGGTTACCAGCCGAAGGATGCAGTAGCGATAACAGGTATAGTTCCGCGGCGGCCGAGAAGACTCACCGCATAGGAATCGGGATGCGAGGCGAAGGATGCGCCGGGAAGGCCCCGACGACTAGGAAGAGGCTGCAGGGCCGCCTCGGAATGGTCCAAGCATCGGACGCGATTGGGACGACTACCAGTGCCAACCCCTTATCCCGCGATGCGTCCGATACACAGATAGTTCCAACGCGGCCGAGGAGCCTCACCGCATATCAATCGGGGTGCGAGGCGAGGGATGGGGCGGGAAGGCCCCAACGGCTACACGGAAGAGGCTTCAGGGCCACCTCGGTATGGTCCAAGCATCGGACGCGCTTGGGGCGACTACCAGTGCCAACCCCTTATCCCGCGATGCGTCCGATACACAGAAGGTTGCAAGGCGGCCGAGGAGCCTCACCGCATAGCAATCGGGGGTGCGAGGCGACGGATGCGGCGAGATGGCCCCAATGGCTAGACGGAAGAGGCTTCAGGGCCGCCTCGGAATGGTCCGAGCATCGGACGCGCTTGGGGCGACTACCAGTGACAACCCCTTATCCCGCGATGCGTCCGATACGAAGACGGTTCCAAGGCGGCCGAGGAGCCTCACCGCATAGCAATCGGGGGTGCGAGGCGACGGATGGCCCCAACGGCTAGACGGAAGAGGCTTCAGGGCCGCCTCGGAATGGTCCAAGCATCGGACGCGCTTGGGGCGACTACCAATGACAACCCCTTATCCCGCGATGCGTCCGATTCGAAGATGGTTCCAAAGCGGCCGAGGAGCATCACCGCATAGCAATCGGGGTGCGAGGTGGGGGATGCGGCGAGATGGCCCCAACGGCTAGACGGAAGAGGCTGCAGGGCCGCCTCGGAATAGTCCAAGCATCGGACGCGCTTGGGGCGACTACCAGTGACAACCCCTTATCCTGCGATGCGTCCGATACGAAGATAGTTCCAAGGCGGTCGAGGAGCCTCACCGCATAGCAATCGGGGTGCGAGGTGGGGGATGCGGCGAGATGGCCCAAACGGCTAGACGAAAGAGGCTGCAGGGCCGCCTCGGAATAGTCCAAGCATCGGACGCGCTTGGGGCGACTACCAGTGACAACCCCTTATCCCGCGATGCGTCCGATACGAAGATAGTTCCAAGGTGGCCCAGGAGCCTCACCGCATAGCAATCCGGGTGCAAGGGGGGGGATGCGGCGAGATGGCCCCAACGGCTAGACGGAAGAGGCCACAGGGCCGCCTCGAAATAGTCCAAGCATCGGAGCCTCACCGCATAGCAATCCGGGTGCAAGGGGGGGGATGCGGCGAGATGGCCCCAACGGCTAGACGGAGGAGGCCACAGGGCCGCCTCGGAATAGTCCAAGCATCGGACGCGCTTGGGGCGACTACCAGTGACAACCCCTTATCCCGCGATGCGTCCGATACGAAGATAGTTCCAAGGCGGCCGAGGAGCCTCACCGCATAGCAATCGGGGTGCGAGGTGGGGGATGCGGCGAGATGGCCCCAACGGCTAGACGGAAGAGGCTGCAGGGCCGCCTCGGAATAGTCCAAGCATCGGACGCGCTTGGGGCGACTACCAGTGACAACCCCTTATCCCGCGATGCGTCCGATACGAAGATAGTTCCAAGGCGGCCGAGGAGCCTCACCGCATAGCAATCGGGGTGCGAGGTGGGGGATGCGGCGAGATGGCCCCAACGGCTAGACGGAAGAGGCTGCAGGGCCGCCTCGGAATAGTCCAAGCATCGGACGTGCTTGGGGCGACTACCAGTGACAACCCCTTATCTCGCGATGCGTCCGATACGAAGATAGTTCCAAGGCGGCCGAGGAGCCTCACCGCATAGCAATCGGGGTGCGAGGTGGGGGATGCGGCGAGATGGCCCCAACGGCTAGACGGAAGAGGCCACAGGGCCGCCTCGGAATAGTCCAAGCATCGGACGCAGCTTGGGGCGACTACCAGTGACAACCCCTTATCCCGCGATGCGTCCGATACGAAGATAGTTCCAAGGCGGCCGAGGAGCCTCACCGCATAGCAATCGGGGTGCGAGGTGGGGGATGCGGCGAGATGGCCCCAACGGTTAGACGAAAGAGGCTGCAGGGCCGCCTCGGAATAGTCCAAGCATCGGACGCGCTTGGGGCGACTACCAGTGACAACCCCTTATCCCGCGATGCGTCCGATACGAAGATAGTTCCCAGGCGGCCGAGGAGCCTCACCGCATAGCAATCGGGGTGCGAGGCGAGGGATGCGGCGAGATGGCCCCAAAGGCTAGACGGAAGAGGCTGCAGGGCCGCCTCGGAATAGTCCAAGCATCGGACGCGCTTGGGGTGACTACCACTGCCAACCCCTTATCCCGCGATGCGTCCGATACGAAGATAGTTCCGAGGCAGCCGAGGACGTGGGGGATGCGGCGAGATGGCCCCAACGGCTAGACGGAAGAGGCTGCAGGGCCGCCTCGGAATAGTCCAAGCATCGGACGTCCTTGGGGCGACTACCAGTGACAACCCCTTATCCCGCGATGCGTCCGATACGAAGATAGTTCCCAGGCGGCCGAGGAGCCTCACTGCATAGCAATCGGGGTGCGAGGTGAGGGATGCGGCGAGATGGCCCCAAAGGCTAGACGGAAGAGGCTGCAGGGCCGCCTCGGAATAGTCCAAGCATCGGACGCGCTTGGGGCGACTACCACTGCCAACCCCTTATCCCGCGATGCGTCCGATACACAGATAGTTCCGAGGCAGCCGAGGAGGTGGGGGATGCGGCGAGATGGCCCCAACGGCTAGACGGAAGAGGCTGCAGGGCCGCCTCGGAATAGTCCAAGCATCGGACGCGCTTGGGGCGACTACCAGTGACAACCCCTTATCCCGCGATGCGTCCGATACGAAGATAGTTCCCAGGCGGCCGATGAGCCTCACCGCATAGCAATCGGGGTGCGAGGCGAGGGATGCGGCGAGATGGCCCCAAAGGCTACACGGAAGAGGCTGCAGGGCCGCCTCGGAATAGTCCAAGCATCGGACGCGCTTGGGGCGACTACCACTGCCAACCCCTTATCCCGCGATGCGTCCGATACACAGATAGTTCCGAGGCGGCCGAGGAGCCTCACAGCATAGCAATCGTGGTGCGAGGTGGGGGATGCGGCGAGATGGCCCCAACGGCTGACGAAAGAGGCTTCAGGGCCGCCTCGGAATGGTCCAAGCATCGGACGCGCTTGGGGCGACTACCACTGCCAACCCCTTATCCCGCGATGCGTCCGATACACAGATAGTTCCGAGGCGGCCGAGGAGCCTCACAGCATAGCAATCGGGGTGCGAGGCGAGGGATGCGGCGAGAAAGCCCCAACGGCTAGAGGGAAGAGGCTTCAGGTCCGCCTCGGAATGGTCCAAGCATCGGACGCGCTTGGGGCGACTACCAGTGACAACCCCTTATCCCGCGACGCGTCCGATACACAGATAGTTCCAAGGCGGCCGAGGAGCCTCACCGCATAGCAATCGGGGTGCGAGGCGAGGGATGCGGCGAGAAGGACCCAACGGCTAGACGGAAGAGGCTTCAGGGCCGCCTCGGAATGGTCCAAGCATCGGACGCGCTTGGGGCGACTACCAGTGACAACCCCTTATCCCGCGACGCGTCCGATACACAGATAGTTCCAAGGCGGCCGAGGAGCCTCACCGCATAGCAATCGGGGTGCGAGGCGAGGGATGCGGCGAGAAGGACCCAACGGCTAGACGAAAGAGGCTTCAGGGCCGCCTCGGAATGGTCCAAGCATCGGACGCGCTTGGGGCGACTACCAGTGACAACCCCTTATCCCGCGACGCGTCTGATACACAGATAGTTCCAAGGCGGCCGAGGAGCCTCACCGCATAGCAATCGGGGTGCGAGGCGAGGGATGCGGCAAGAAGGACCCAACGGCTAGACGGAAGAGGCTTCAGGGCCGCCTCGGAATGGTCCAAGCATCGGACGCGCTTGGGGCGACTACCAGTGACAACCCCTTATCCCGCGACGCGTCCGATACACAGATAGTTCCAAGGCGGCCGAGGAGCCTCACCGCATAGCAATCGGGGTGCGAGGCGAGGGATGCGGCGAGAAGGACCCAACGGCTAGACGGAAGAGGCTTCAGGGCCGCCTCGGAATGGTCCAAGCATCGGACGCGCTTGGGGCGACTACCAGTGACAACCCCTTATCCCGCGACGCGTCCGATACACAGATAGTTCCAAGGCGGCCGAGGAGCCTCACCGCATAGCAATCGGGGTGCGAGGCGAGGGATGCGGCGAGAAGGACCCAACGGCTAGACGGAAGAGGCTTCAGGGCCGCCTCGGAATGGTCCAAGCATCGGACGCGCTTGGGGCGACTACCGTTGCCAACCCCTTATCCCGCGATGCGTCTGATACACAGATAGTTCCGAGGCGGCCGAGGAGCCTCACCGCATAGCAATCGGGTTGCGAGGCAGATTATTGGGAAGGGAACCCCCTGGGATGCGGCTCAAGCAGTGCCCAAAGGGACTGGAATGCGGAATCACATCGAGAGACCCAAATGCTATACGAGGGCTCAAATCGAATTATCGATTTGGCCACGACATGGACGCATCGGAACGACTACCTTTGCCGAACCACTCGCAATTGCATCCATACCGAAACCAATAGACATTTCCGTTAGAGCCCTCGCATAGCATTCGGGAATCTCGCATGCCCCTCTAAATCGACCAATGCTGGCGCTCAATGAAAATCCGAGCGCTACCACCGTTCGAGCGCCAGCATTGGTCGAGTTAGAGGGGCACGGGGGAGAATGCTCCAGTCAACACCTCCCCTATATAAGTTATTTGTCCGATTCTCGCACAACCGTAGTCTGCCTCGTCGAATCAAACAACGGTCCCAGATTCCGACTTCCGTTCCGTAGAGACCCAAAAGCTAGATGGAGGCTCGCAAGAAAGAGAGTCGGCACATAGCAATCAGGTTTCTCGAACGTTTAGGGACCGAGCTCACTTGCGGATAGGGCAAAATCCGCCAAGCAACCCAAAAGCTAGACGGGGGCTCGAATCGAATCGCCTAGGCGGCCACAACAACGACGTGTTAGATCGACTACCAGTGCCAAACCATTCAGCAAGACTAGTTTGTGTCGAGGCCGGATAGAGATTCTCAGAGAGCGCCCGCATAGCATTTAGGAGACCTGCCGCGTCCCTCACACTCGACAAATGGTGGTGCACGTTTATAAATCCGAGCGATCCCAACCCTTTCAAGCACCAACATCGGTCGAGATAGAGGGGCACGGAGGGGGCTGCGTGAGACAACACAGTCCCCTATATAAGTTATTTGTCCGATTCTCACACATCCGAAGAATGGTCATCAAATCGGACAACAGCCCAAACTTCCGACTTCCGTCCCAGAAAGCCCAAGAGCTATCTAAAACGTTCATGGCCGGAACTCGATCGCGGCTATACCAGTCCGCCAAGCAACCCAAAAGCTAGACTGGAGCTCTAGTTGAATCACCTCTGTGGCCACTGCAAGGACGTGTTGGAGCGACTACCATTGCCGAACCATTCCGCAGGTCGAGTCCATACCAAGGCCGCATAGAGATTCACGATGAGCTCCTGCATAGCAATCAGGAGACTTGCCGTGTCCATCACAATCGATAAATCCTGGTGCAAGATTTTTGCATCCGAGCTCTCCAACCAGTAGAGCACCAGCATCAATCGACATAAACGGGCACGGGGGGAGGATGCTCGAGAACACTACCTCCCCTATATAAGTTATTTGTCCGATTCTCAAGCAGCCGAAGTCTGGTCATCGAATCGGGTCAAAGACCACAACTTCCGACTTTACCCACAATGCAAGTCATCGAATCGAACATCGGCCCCCGAGTCGGACTCCATGCGTATGTCAGGTCATCGGACCCAAATTCTGCCTTCCTGCGCATGGCGGGCCATCAATATCAACTCGGTCATCGGACCCAAACTCCGCCTTTCTGCGTATGGCACGCCTTCAAATCGGTCATCGGACCCAAATTCCGCCTTCCTATGCATGGCGGGCCATCAACATCAACTCGGTCATCGGACCCAAATTCCGCCTTTCTGCGCATGGCACGCCATCAACTCGGTCATCGGACCCAAATTCCGCCTTCCTGCGCATGGCAGGTCATCGGACACAAATTCAGACCTCGCGAATATGCATACGTATCGAATCGGTCATCGGACCCAACTTCCGACTTCATCCATACTGTAGGGTCTCTGAGGTTGGCGCGGTGCGCTCAACCCGGGGAGTCGACCCATCGAAGCATACACCTCCCCTATATAAGCTATTTGTCCGATTCCCACACCTGTGTAGTTTGCACCTCTGACCAGGACATCGACCCCAACTTCCGAACTCGACTGCAACGACGGCACCAGCGCCTTGGTGCGCACCTTGCGACGCACAGTCCCAACATTCGCCTTCCTGCACATGGCAGGTCATCGGACCCAAATTCCGACCTCGCGAGTATGCCTACATATCGAATCGGTCATCGGACCCAACTTCCGACTTCATCCATACCGTAGGGTCTTTGAGGTTGGCGCGGTGCGCTCAACCCGGGGAGTCGACCCAACGAAGCATACACCTCCCCTATATAAGCTATTTGTCCGATTCCCACACCTGTGTAGTTTGCACCTCCGATCAGGACATCGACCCCAACTTCCGAACTCGCCTGCAACGACCGAACCAGCGCCTTGGTGCGCACCTTGCAACGCACAGTGCCAACATTCGCCTTCCTCAACATGGCAGGTCATCGGACCCAAATTCCGACCTCGCGAGTATGCCTACATATCGAATCGGTCATCGGACCCAACTTCCGACTTCATCCATACCGTAGGGTCTTTGAGGTTGGCGCGGTGCGCTCAACCCGGGGAGTCGACCCAACGAAGCATACACCTCCCCTATATAAGCTATTTGTCCGATTCCCACACCTGTGTAGCTTGCACCTCCGATCAGGACATCGACCCCAACTTCCGAACTCGACTAAAAAGACCGCACCAGCGCCTTGGTGTGCACCTTGCAACGCACAGTGCCAACATTCGCCTTCCTACACATGGCAGGTCATCGGACCCAAATTCCGACCTCATGAGCATACCTACTAATCGAATCGGTCATCGGACCCAACTTCCGACTTCATCCATACCGTAGGGTCTTTGAGGTTGGCGCGGTGCGCTCAACCTGGGGAGTCGACCCATCGAAGCATACACCTCCCCTATATAAGCTATTTGTCCGATTCCGACACCTGTGTAGTTTGCACCTCCGCTCAGGACATCGACCCCAACTTCCGAACTCGCCTGCAACGACCGAACCAGCGCCTTGGTGCGCACCAAAAGTGCGCACTTTTGGTGCGCACCAAAAGTGCGCACTTTTGGAGGGCACTTTTTGGAGGGCACTTTTCTGCGCTCCAAAGGTGCGCACTTTTGGAGGGCACTTTTTGGAGGGCACTTTTCTGCGCTCCAAAGGTGCGCACTTTTGGAGGGCACTTTTTGGAGGGCACTTTTCTGCGCTCCAAAGGTGCGCACTTTTGGAGGGCACTTTTTGGAGGGCACTTTTCTGCGCTCCAAAGGTGCGCACTTTTGGAGGGCACTTTTTGGAGGGCACTTTTCTGCGCTCCAAAGGTGCGCACTTTTGGAGGGCACTTTTTGGAGGGCACTTTTCTGCGCTCCAAAGGTGCGCACTTTTGGAGGGCACTTTTTGGAGGGCACTTTTCTGCGCTCCAAAGGTGCGCACTTTTGGAGGGCACTTTTTGGAGGGCACTTTTCTGCGCTCCAAAGGTGCGCACTTTTGGAGGGCACTTTTTGGAGGGCACTTTTCTGCGCTCCAAAGGTGCGCACTTTTGGAGGGCACTTTTGTGCACTCCAAAGGTGCGCACTTTTGGAGGGCACTTTTCCTGCGCTCCAAAGGTGCACACCTAGGTGAGCACCTTCGACCACACCTTGTAGCACACCAAACTCTGACTTTCGACTTCATCCGCAATGCAGGGTCTTTGAGGTTGGCGCAATGCGCACAACCAGGGGAGTCGACCCATCAAACCCAACACCTCCCCTATATAAGCTATTTGTCTGATTCTCATACATGCGTAGCCTGCAAGAGCAATTAGGACATCGACCCCAACTTTCGGCTTCTAAACGAAAACAAGGTCTTTGAGGTTGGCGCAGTGCGCACAACCAGGGGAGTCAACCCACCGAATGCAACACCTCCCCTATATAAGCTATTTGTCTGATTCTCATACATGCGTAGACTGCAGCAATGATTAGGACATCCACCCCAACTTTTGACTTCTTAAACAAGACAGGGTCTTTGAAGTTGGTGCAGTGCACACAACCAGGGGAGTCGACCCATCAAACGCAACACCTCCCCTATATAAAGCTATTTGTCCGATTCTCATACGTGTAGTCTGCAGCAGCGATTACGACATCGACCCCAACTTCCGAATTCGTTTGCATTGACCGCACCAAAGGTGCGCGCCTTGGTGTGCACCCTGGAGTGCACTTTGGTGCTCACCTCGGTGCACACTTTGGTGTGCACCAAAGGTGCGCACCTTGGAGCGCACCAAAGGTGTACACTTTGGAGCGCACCACATAGGGTCTTTGAGAGGTTGGCGCAGTGCGCACACCAAGGTGGGTGTTGAGGTGCGTGCCGAGGTGGGTGGGTGCTAGGGTGCGCTCCATGGTGGGTGCCAGGGTGGGTGCGTGCTAGGGTGGATTCCAAAGAGGGTCATAGGGTGGGTGCCAAGGTGGGTTGGTGATATAGTGGGTTCAAAGGTGGGTACTAGGGTGGGTTCCAAGGTGGGTCACAAGTTGGGTGCCAGGATGCGTGGGTGTTAGGTTGGGTGCCAAGGTGGGCTCCTGCGTGGGTGGGTGCTAGGGTGGGTTTCAAGGTGGATGCGAGGGCGGGTGCCAAGGTGGGTAACAAGTTGGGTGTTAGGATGGGTGAGTGCTAGAGTGGGTGCCAAGGTGGGTGGGTGCTAAGGTGGATGCCAAGGTGGTTCACAGGGTGGGTGGGTTCTAGGGTGAGTTCCAAGGTGGGTCACAGGTTCAGTGCTAGGGTGGGTGTCAAGGCGGGTGTCGAGGTGCCTGGGTGCTAGGGTGTGGATGCCAATGTGGGTCATAGGGTGGGTACTAGGGTGGGCTGCAATGTGGGTGCCAAGGTGGGTAACATGCTCGGTGGGTTCTAAATTGGGTGCCAGGGTGGGTGTGCACCCACCTTGCCCGAGGTGGGTGCCAAGGTGCCAGTGTGGGTGGGTGCTAAGGTGGATGCCAAGGTGGGTGAGAAGGTGGGTGATAGGTTGAGTGGTAGGATGGGTGGGTGCCAAGATGGGTCACAGGGTGGGTGCAAGGGTGGGTAGGTGCTAGGGTTGGTGTCAGGGTGGGTGGGTGCTAGGTTGGGTTCCAAGGTGGGTGCGAGGGTGAGTGTCAAGGTGGGTCACAGGTTAGGTGCTAGGATGGGTGAGTGCTAGGGTGCAAAGGTGCCAGGGTGGGTGCTAGGATGGGTCGATGCTAGGGTGAGTGGCAAGGTGGGTCCACAAGTGTCAAGGTGGGTGCCGAGGTGGGTGCCAAGTTGGGTTCCAAGGTGGGTGCCAACGTGGGTGCTAGGGTGCGTGGGTTAAAGGGTGTGTCACAACGTGGGTGCCAGGATGGGTGCGCACCCACACTGGCCAAGACGGGTGCAAGGTTGGGTTCCAAGCCCGGTCACAGGCTGGGTGCTAGGATGGGTGGGTGCCAAGGTGGGCACCAGGGTGGGTGCACCCACCCTGGCCAAGGTGGGTCACGGGGTGGGTCCTAGGGTGGGTAACGGGGTGGGTACTAAGGTGCGTGCCAAGGTGGGTCATAGGGTGGGTGCCAAGGTGGGCACCAGGGTGGGTGTGCACCAACCCTAGCCAGGGTAGGTCACGGGGTGGTTGTCGGGGTGGGCTTCAAGGAGCCAAGGTGGGTGGCAAGTAGCCAAGTTGCGTGCCAAGGTGGGTGTCGGGGTGGGTGCCAAGGATCCAAGGTGGGTGCCAAGGAACCAAGGTGGGTGTCTGGGTGGGTGCCGAGGTGGGAGCCAGGGTGGGTCCCAAGGTGAGTGCAAAGGTGGGTGCCAGGGTCAAGGTGAGTGCCAATGTGGGTTCCAAGGTGCCAGGGTCAGGGTGAGTGCCAATGTGGGTTCAAAGGTGCTAAGTTGGGTGCGAGGTTGGGTGTGAGGGTGGGTGGGTGCCAAGGTGTGCTAGGTGGAAGCCCGGGTGGGTCGGCATCCCATGGGTGTCGAGTTGGGTGCCTGATGGGTGCTTCTTGTCAAGTTTTAGTCGTCGGGACTCATTTCGAGCCTTAGAGGTCGTTTCTTGTCCGGTTGCCCTGTCTTCGACCTGGGAACCCAATTTTGGTCCTCGGGTCCCATTTTTTTTTGTCTCGCATCCCACTTTTGGCCTGTGGCCTTTTCGGGGTCGATTCTCGTTTTGGGCATCAGAGCATGTTTCTTCTCCTAAAACCCAATATTTGTTTATTAAGTCTCGGAACACATTTTTGTTCTCGTGGACCCATCATGGGTCTTGGAACGCATTTGTGGTCCTTGGGTCCCATTTTGCATCCCGAAACTTGTGTTTTGGTGCTTGATCCCTATTTTGGGTGCCCACCTTGCACCAAGTGCGCACCCGGGGCAAACCGAGCGCCTTGGTGCACCGGGGCAAGATCGAGCGTGCACCCGAGGCGCCCCGAACATGCACCAAGGTGCACTCGGCCCACATGTGAGCGCAGGTCGTTGCGCCCGAGGTGGTGTGTGGGCACCGCGTTGCAGACGGGACACTGCACGCACACGACGCCCCGTCCAGGTGCACGCACGTAGGCCGGGCCGGGTGCACACCCGATGCCCTAGCAAGGTGCGTGCACCCGGGCAGGGCTCACACTTGGCGAACGGGGCGCACTTCGCGAGGGAGGGTGTGCACCTCGACGGGGGTGGGTGGCCGGGGTGGATTCGCACGTGGGTCGCGGTTTGCTAAGTACACACTGCGACAAGCTCATAACGGGTGCGATCATACCAGCGTTAGTGCACCGGATCCCATCAGAACTCCGCAGTTAAGCGCGCTTGGGCCGGAGTAGTACTGGGATGGGTGACCTCCCGGGAAGTCCCGGTGTTGCACCCTTTTTTAGTTTTTCGCCGGGCGTCGCAATGCTATTTGAATTAACCTTTTGCCCGTTTGCGTTCTCGTCGGGGCCGGGCCGGGCCGGGGTGCGTTGCCCGCACTACCGCGCGCGCCGGGGCGACACCGAGCGCGCACCCGAGGCGCCCCGAGCACACAGGCCACGGTGCAACCCGGGCGTTGTGCGCGCACCCCGGTGCGCCCGAGGTGCTGCGCGCGCACCCAGGTGAAATCGGTGTGCACCTCGGCCAGTGCGCGCTCGGTCGAGTCGCGCACGTTGGCCAAGGTGCACGGTGATGTTTCTTACTCTAAGGTTCCGCACCAGACGCCCGGGACAGGTGAGCGAAGCTGGGCGGGGCCGGGTGCGCGCCCGGGGCAGGTGCACGCAGCTGGAGAGAGCTTTGGAGCGCACCAGAGGTGCGCACCTTGGAGCACACTTCGGAGCGCACCAATGATGCGCTCCATTCAAAAGTTTCCTGAAAAGGCAAAAAAAGTTGAGATTATAGAATTTCCCACTTGAGAGATTGTAAAAAAAAAAAATTTAAAATGAAGGAAACGCGGGTGCCAAGGTGTGCGCGCCCGGGTGCGCAGCCCAGCCAAGGTGTGCGCACCAAGGCGCCCACCCTGGCGAAGGTGCACGCAAGGTGCGCACCCGAGGCAAACCGGACAATTAACCCAACTTTCGACTTCGCGCGCACCTGCGCACCTTGGAGCGCACTTCGGAGCGCTCCTTGGTGCGCACCAATCTTGGGCACCTCGGAGTGCACCATGGCGCCCACCAAGGTGCGCACCCGGGGCAAACCGAGCTTCGACTTCGTGCGCACCTTGGAGGCGCCCACCAAGGTGCGCAGCCCAGCCAAGGCGTGCGCATCAAGGTGCGCACCCGGGGCAAACCGAGCTCCGACTTCGTACGCACCATGGAGCGCACAAAAGGTGCGCAACCCAGCCAAGGTGTGCGCACCCCGGGCAAACCGAGCTCCGAATCGTGCGCACCAGAGGTGCACGCCATCGTGCGCACCTTGGAGCACACTTCGGAGCCCTCCTTGGTGCGCACCGATGTTGCGCACCCGGGGAAAACAATGCAATTAACCCGACTTTTGACTTCGTGCGCACCTCGAAGCGCTCTCGGGTTCGCACCTCGGAGCACACCGAGGTGCGCACCTTTGATGCGCTGCCTTCACCAATTTCCAGAAAAGGCAAGAAAACATTGAGAAGGTGTGCGCACCGAGGTGCCCACCCTGGCGAAGGTGCACGCGAGGTGCGCACCCGGGGCAAACCGGGCTCCGACTTCGTGCACGCCATGCTGCGCACCTTGGAGGGCCATGGTGCGCACCTTGGAGCAAACTTCGGAGCGCTCAATGGTGCCCAACCCAGCCAAGGTGCCCACCGCGGCGAAGGTGCACGCGAGGTGCGCACCCGGGGCAAACCGGGCTCCGACTTCGTGCACGCCGCACCTTGGAGCACACTTCGGAGCGCTCCTTGGTGCGCACCAGGGCGCGCAAACCAGCCGAGGTGCCCACCCCGGCGAAGGTGCACGCGAGGTGCGCACCCGGGGCAAACCGGGCTCCGACTTCGTGCACGCCATGGTGCGCACCCGGGGCAAACCGGACTCCGACTTCGTGCAGGCCGCACCTTGGAGCACACTTCGGAGCGCTCCTTGGTGCGCACCATGGTGCCCACCAGGGCGCGCAACCCAGCCAAGGTCTGCACACCAAGGTGCCCACCCCGGCGAAGGTGCACGCGAGGTGCGCACCCGGGGCAAACCGGGCTCCGACTTCGTGCACGCCATGGTGCCCACCGCGGCGAAGGTGCACGCGAGGTGCGCACCCGGGGCAAACCGGGCTCCGACTTCGTGCACGGCGCACCTTGGAGCACACTTCGGAGCGCTCCTTGGTGCGCACCATGGTGCCCACCAGGGCGCGCAACCCAGCCAAGGTGTGCGCACCAAGGTGCACGCGAGGTGCGCACCCGGGGCAAACCGGGGTCCGACTTCGTGCACGCCGCACCTTGGAGCACACATCGGGGCGCTCCCGGGTTCGCACCGTGGTGGGCACCTCGGAGCACACCAAGGTGGGCAGCGAGGTGCGCACCTTTGATGCGATGCCTTCACTAATTTCCATAAAAGGCAAAAAAAAACGAGATTTTAAAATTTCCGTTTTGAAAGATAGTGAAAAAAAGGGAATGCTGGTGCCATCTTGAGCCCGCCCTGGTGCGCAGCCCAGCCAAGGTGTGCGCACCAAGGTGCCCACCCTGGCGAAGGTGCGCGCCCGGGCAATTAACCCAACTTCCAACCTCGCGCGCGCCAGGGTGGGAGCGCACCCAACAACCGGGCCTGGGAAGAGCCAATGCGAGAAACCCCACCAAACGCTCTGACAAAAAAAGAGGGGGCGCTCCAGTAACCCCGCTTCGGAGCGCACCCTGGGCAAACCCAGCCAAGGTGCCCACCCCGGCCAAGGTGCAGGCGAGGTGCGCACCCGGGGCAAACCGGGCTCCGACAACGTGCACGCCGCACCTTGGAGCACACTTCGTAGCGCTCCCGGGTGCGCACCTTTGATGCGCTGCCTTCACTAATTTCCAGAAAAGGCAAAAAAAAAAGGAGATTTTGAAATTTCCGTTTTGAAAGATAGTGAAAAAAACGGAACGCGGGTGCCATCTTGAGCCCGCCCTGGTGCGCAGCCCAGGCAAGGTGCCCACCCTGGCAAAGGTGCGCACCCGGGCAATTAACCCTACTTCCGACTTCGTGCGCGCCAGGGTGGCAACCGGGCCTGGGAAGAGCCAATGCGAGAAACCCCACCAAACGCTCCGACAAAAAAAGAGGCGGCGCTCCAATAACCCCGCTTCGGAGCGCAGCCGGGGCAAACCCAGCCAAGGTGCCCACCCCGACGAAGGTGCACGCGAGGAGCGCACCCGGGGCAAACCGGGCTCCGACAACGTGCACGCAGCACCTTGGAGCACACTTCGAAGCACTCCCGGGTGCCCACCGGCGTTGCGCACCGTGGTGGGCAGCGAGGTGCGCACCTTTGATGCGCTGCCTTCACTAATTTCCAGAAAAAGGCAAAAAAAAATGAGATTTTAAAATTTCCGTTTTGAAAGATAGTGAAAAAAAAGGAACGCGGGTGCCATCTTGAGCCCGCCCTGGTGCGCAGCCCAGGCAAGGCATGCGCACCAAGGTGCCCACCCGAGGTGCACACCCGGGGCCAACCGGGCTCCGACTTCGTGCAGGCCGCACCTTGGAGCACACTTCGGAGCGCTCCTTGGTGCGCACCATGGTGCCCACCAGGGCGCGCAACCCAGCCAAGGTCTGCACACCAAGGTGCCCACCCCGGCGAAGGTGCACGCGAGGTGCGCACCCGGGGCAAACCGGGCTCCGACTTCGTGCACGCCATGGTGCCCACCGCGGCGAAGGTGCACGCGAGGTGCGCACCCGGGGCAAACCGGGCTCCGACTTCGTGCACGGCGCACCTTGGAGCACACTTCGGAGCGCTCCTTGGTGCGCACCATGGTGCCCACCAGGGCGCGCAACCCAGCCAAGGTGTGCGCACCAAGGTGCACGCGAGGTGCGCACCCGGGGCAAACCGGGGTCCGACTTCGTGCACGCCGCACCTTGGAGCACACATCGGGGCGCTCCCGGGTTCGCACCGTGGTGGGCACCTCGGAGCACACCAAGGTGGGCAGCGAGGTGCGCACCTTTGATGCGATGCCTTCACTAATTTCCATAAAAGGCAAAAAAAAACGAGATTTTAAAATTTCCGTTTTGAAAGATAGTGAAAAAAAGGGAATGCTGGTGCCATCTTGAGCCCGCCCTGGTGCGCAGCCCAGCCAAGGTGTGCGCACCAAGGTGCCCACCCTGGCGAAGGTGCGCGCCCGGGCAATTAACCCAACTTCCAACCTCGCGCGCGCCAGGGTGGGAGCGCACCCAACAACCGGGCCTGGGAAGAGCCAATGCGAGAAACCCCACCAAACGCTCTGACAAAAAAAGAGGGGGCGCTCCAGTAACCCCGCTCCGGAGCGCACCCTGGGCAAACCCAGCCAAGGTGCCCACCCCGGCCAAGGTGCAGGCGAGGTGCGCACCCGAGGCAAACCGGGCTCCGACAACGTGCACGCCGCACCTTGGAGCACACTTCGTAGCGCTCCCGGGTGCGCACCTTTGATGCGCTGCCTTCACTAATTTCCAGAAAAGGCAAAAAAAAAAGGAGATTTTGAAATTTCCGTTTTGAAAGATAGTGAAAAAAACGGAACGCGGGTGCCATCTTGAGCCCGCCCTGGTGCGCAGCCCAGGCAAGGTGCCCACCCTGGCAAAGGTGCGCACCCGGGCAATTAACCCTACTTCCGACTTCGTGCGCGCCAGGGTGGCAACCGGGCCTGGGAAGAGCCAATGCGAGAAACCCCACCAAACGCTCCGACAAAAAAAGAGGCGGCGCTCCAATAACCCCGCTTCGGAGCGCAGCCGGGGCAAACCCAGCCAAGGTGCCCACCCCGACGAAGGTGCACGCGAGGTGCGCACCCGGGGCAAACCGGGCTCCGACAACGTGCACGCAGCACCTTGGAGCACACTTCGAAGCACTCCCGGGTGCCCACCGGCGTTGCGCACCGTGGTGGGCAGCGAGGTGCGCACCTTTGATGCGCTGCCTTCACTAATTTCCAGAAAAAGGCAAAAAAAAATGAGATTTTAAAATTTCCGTTTTGAAAGATAGTGAAAAAAAAGGAACGCGGGTGCCATCTTGAGCCCGCCCTGGTGCGCAGCCCAGGCAAGGCATGCGCACCAAGGTGCCCACCCGAGGTGCACACCCGGGGCAAACCGGGCTCCGACTTCGTGCAGGCCGCACCTTGGAGCACACTTCGGAGCGCTCCTTGGTGCGCACCATGGTGCCCACCAGGGCGCGCAACCCAGCCAAGGTCTGCACACCAAGGTGCCCACCCCGGCGAAGGTGCACGCGAGGTGCGCACCCGGGGCAAACCGGGCTCCGACTTCGTGCACGCCATGGTGCCCACCGCGGCGAAGGTGCACGCGAGGTGCGCACCCGGGGCAAACCGGGCTCCGACTTCGTGCACGGCGCACCTTGGAGCACACTTCGGAGCGCTCCTTGGTGCGCACCATGGTGCCCACCAGGGCGCGCAACCCAGCCAAGGTGTGCGCACCAAGGTGCACGCGAGGTGCGCACCCGGGGCAAACCGGGGTCCGACTTCGTGCACGCCGCACCTTGGAGCACACATCGGGGCGCTCCCGGGTTCGCACCGTGGTGGGCACCTCGGAGCACACCAAGGTGGGCAGCGAGGTGCGCACCTTTGATGCGATGCCTTCACTAATTTCCATAAAAGGCAAAAAAAAACGAGATTTTAAAATTTCCGTTTTGAAAGATAGTGAAAAAAAGGGAATGCTGGTGCCATCTTGAGCCCGCCCTGGTGCGCAGCCCAGCCAAGGTGTGCGCACCAAGGTGCCCACCCTGGCGAAGGTGCGCGCCCGGGCAATTAACCCAACTTCCAACCTCGCGCGCGCCAGGGTGGGAGCGCACCCAACAACCGGGCCTGGGAAGAGCCAATGCGAGAAACCCCACCAAACGCTCTGACAAAAAAAGAGGGGGCGCTCCAGTAACCCCGCTCCGGAGCGCACCCTGGGCAAACCCAGCCAAGGTGCCCACCCCGGCCAAGGTGCAGGCGAGGTGCGCACCCGAGGCAAACCGGGCTCCGACAACGTGCACGCCGCACCTTGGAGCACACTTCGTAGCGCTCCCGGGTGCGCACCTTTGATGCGCTGCCTTCACTAATTTCCAGAAAAGGCAAAAAAAAAAGGAGATTTTGAAATTTCCGTTTTGAAAGATAGTGAAAAAAACGGAACGCGGGTGCCATCTTGAGCCCGCCCTGGTGCGCAGCCCAGGCAAGGTGCCCACCCTGGCAAAGGTGCGCACCCGGGCAATTAACCCTACTTCCGACTTCGTGCGCGCCAGGGTGGCAACCGGGCCTGGGAAGAGCCAATGCGAGAAACCCCACCAAACGCTCCGACAAAAAAAGAGGCGGCGCTCCAATAACCCCGCTTCGGAGCGCAGCCGGGGCAAACCCAGCCAAGGTGCCCACCCCGACGAAGGTGCACGCGAGGTGCGCACCCGGGGCAAACCGGGCTCCGACAACGTGCACGCAGCACCTTGGAGCACACTTCGAAGCACTCCCGGGTGCCCACCGGCGTTGCGCACCGTGGTGGGCAGCGAGGTGCGCACCTTTGATGCGCTGCCTTCACTAATTTCCAGAAAAAGGCAAAAAAAAATGAGATTTTAAAATTTCCGTTTTGAAAGATAGTGAAAAAAAAGGAACGCGGGTGCCATCTTGAGCCCGCCCTGGTGCGCAGCCCAGGCAAGGCATGCGCACCAAGGTGCCCACCCGAGGTGCACACCCGGGGCAAACCGGGCTCCGACTTCGTGCAGGCCGCACCTTGGAGCACACTTCGGAGCGCTCCTTGGTGCGCACCATGGTGCCCACCAGGGCGCGCAACCCAGCCAAGGTCTGCACACCAAGGTGCCCACCCCGGCGAAGGTGCACGCGAGGTGCGCACCCGGGGCAAACCGGGCTCCGACTTCGTGCACGCCATGGTGCCCACCGCGGCGAAGGTGCACGCGAGGTGCGCACCCGGGGCAAACCGGGCTCCGACTTCGTGCACGGCGCACCTTGGAGCACACTTCGGAGCGCTCCTTGGTGCGCACCATGGTGCCCACCAGGGCGCGCAACCCAGCCAAGGTGTGCGCACCAAGGTGCACGCGAGGTGCGCACCCGGGGCAAACCGGGGTCCGACTTCGTGCACGCCGCACCTTGGAGCACACATCGGGGCGCTCCCGGGTTCGCACCGTGGTGGGCACCTCGGAGCACACCAAGGTGGGCAGCGAGGTGCGCACCTTTGATGCGATGCCTTCACTAATTTCCATAAAAGGCAAAAAAAAACGAGATTTTAAAATTTCCGTTTTGAAAGATAGTGAAAAAAAGGGAATGCTGGTGCCATCTTGAGCCCGCCCTGGTGCGCAGCCCAGCCAAGGTGTGCGCACCAAGGTGCCCACCCTGGCGAAGGTGCGCGCCCGGGCAATTAACCCAACTTCCAACCTCGCGCGCGCCAGGGTGGGAGCGCACCCAACAACCGGGCCTGGGAAGAGCCAATGCGAGAAACCCCACCAAACGCTCTGACAAAAAAAGAGGGGGCGCTCCAGTAACCCCGCTCCGGAGCGCACCCTGGGCAAACCCAGCCAAGGTGCCCACCCCGGCCAAGGTGCAGGCGAGGTGCGCACCCGAGGCAAACCGGGCTCCGACAACGTGCACGCCGCACCTTGGAGCACACTTCGTAGCGCTCCCGGGTGCGCACCTTTGATGCGCTGCCTTCACTAATTTCCAGAAAAGGCAAAAAAAAAAGGAGATTTTGAAATTTCCGTTTTGAAAGATAGTGAAAAAAACGGAACGCGGGTGCCATCTTGAGCCCGCCCTGGTGCGCAGCCCAGGCAAGGTGCCCACCCTGGCAAAGGTGCGCACCCGGGCAATTAACCCTACTTCCGACTTCGTGCGCGCCAGGGTGGCAACCGGGCCTGGGAAGAGCCAATGCGAGAAACCCCACCAAACGCTCCGACAAAAAAAGAGGCGGCGCTCCAATAACCCCGCTTCGGAGCGCAGCCGGGGCAAACCCAGCCAAGGTGCCCACCCCGACGAAGGTGCACGCGAGGTGCGCACCCGGGGCAAACCGGGCTCCGACAACGTGCACGCAGCACCTTGGAGCACACTTCGAAGCACTCCCGGGTGCCCACCGGCGTTGCGCACCGTGGTGGGCAGCGAGGTGCGCACCTTTGATGCGCTGCCTTCACTAATTTCCAGAAAAAGGCAAAAAAAAATGAGATTTTAAAATTTCCGTTTTGAAAGATAGTGAAAAAAAAGGAACGCGGGTGCCATCTTGAGCCCGCCCTGGTGCGCAGCCCAGGCAAGGCATGCGCACCAAGGTGCCCACCCGAGGTGCACACCCGGGGCAAACCGGGCTCCGACTTCGTGCAGGCCGCACCTTGGAGCACACTTCGGAGCGCTCCTTGGTGCGCACCATGGTGCCCACCAGGGCGCGCAACCCAGCCAAGGTCTGCACACCAAGGTGCCCACCCCGGCGAAGGTGCACGCGAGGTGCGCACCCGGGGCAAACCGGGCTCCGACTTCGTGCACGCCATGGTGCCCACCGCGGCGAAGGTGCACGCGAGGTGCGCACCCGGGGCAAACCGGGCTCCGACTTCGTGCACGGCGCACCTTGGAGCACACTTCGGAGCGCTCCTTGGTGCGCACCATGGTGCCCACCAGGGCGCGCAACCCAGCCAAGGTGTGCGCACCAAGGTGCACGCGAGGTGCGCACCCGGGGCAAACCGGGGTCCGACTTCGTGCACGCCGCACCTTGGAGCACACATCGGGGCGCTCCCGGGTTCGCACCGTGGTGGGCACCTCGGAGCACACCAAGGTGGGCAGCGAGGTGCGCACCTTTGATGCGATGCCTTCACTAATTTCCATAAAAGGCAAAAAAAAACGAGATTTTAAAATTTCCGTTTTGAAAGATAGTGAAAAAAAGGGAATGCTGGTGCCATCTTGAGCCCGCCCTGGTGCGCAGCCCAGCCAAGGTGTGCGCACCAAGGTGCCCACCCTGGCGAAGGTGCGCGCCCGGGCAATTAACCCAACTTCCAACCTCGCGCGCGCCAGGGTGGGAGCGCACCCAACAACCGGGCCTGGGAAGAGCCAATGCGAGAAACCCCACCAAACGCTCTGACAAAAAAAGAGGGGGCGCTCCAGTAACCCCGCTCCGGAGCGCACCCTGGGCAAACCCAGCCAAGGTGCCCACCCCGGCCAAGGTGCAGGCGAGGTGCGCACCCGAGGCAAACCGGGCTCCGACAACGTGCACGCCGCACCTTGGAGCACACTTCGTAGCGCTCCCGGGTGCGCACCTTTGATGCGCTGCCTTCACTAATTTCCAGAAAAGGCAAAAAAAAAAGGAGATTTTGAAATTTCCGTTTTGAAAGATAGTGAAAAAAACGGAACGCGGGTGCCATCTTGAGCCCGCCCTGGTGCGCAGCCCAGGCAAGGTGCCCACCCTGGCAAAGGTGCGCACCCGGGCAATTAACCCTACTTCCGACTTCGTGCGCGCCAGGGTGGCAACCGGGCCTGGGAAGAGCCAATGCGAGAAACCCCACCAAACGCTCCGACAAAAAAAGAGGCGGCGCTCCAATAACCCCGCTTCGGAGCGCAGCCGGGGCAAACCCAGCCAAGGTGCCCACCCCGACGAAGGTGCACGCGAGGTGCGCACCCGGGGCAAACCGGGCTCCGACAACGTGCACGCAGCACCTTGGAGCACACTTCGAAGCACTCCCGGGTGCCCACCGGCGTTGCGCACCGTGGTGGGCAGCGAGGTGCGCACCTTTGATGCGCTGCCTTCACTAATTTCCAGAAAAAGGCAAAAAAAAATGAGATTTTAAAATTTCCGTTTTGAAAGATAGTGAAAAAAAAGGAACGCGGGTGCCATCTTGAGCCCGCCCTGGTGCGCAGCCCAGGCAAGGCATGCGCACCAAGGTGCCCACCCGAGGTGCACACCCGGGGCAAACCGGGCTCCGACTTCGTGCAGGCCGCACCTTGGAGCACACTTCGGAGCGCTCCTTGGTGCGCACCATGGTGCCCACCAGGGCGCGCAACCCAGCCAAGGTCTGCACACCAAGGTGCCCACCCCGGCGAAGGTGCACGCGAGGTGCGCACCCGGGGCAAACCGGGCTCCGACTTCGTGCACGCCATGGTGCCCACCGCGGCGAAGGTGCACGCGAGGTGCGCACCCGGGGCAAACCGGGCTCCGACTTCGTGCACGGCGCACCTTGGAGCACACTTCGGAGCGCTCCTTGGTGCGCACCATGGTGCCCACCAGGGCGCGCAACCCAGCCAAGGTGTGCGCACCAAGGTGCACGCGAGGTGCGCACCCGGGGCAAACCGGGGTCCGACTTCGTGCACGCCGCACCTTGGAGCACACATCGGGGCGCTCCCGGGTTCGCACCGTGGTGGGCACCTCGGAGCACACCAAGGTGGGCAGCGAGGTGCGCACCTTTGATGCGATGCCTTCACTAATTTCCATAAAAGGCAAAAAAAAACGAGATTTTAAAATTTCCGTTTTGAAAGATAGTGAAAAAAAGGGAATGCTGGTGCCATCTTGAGCCCGCCCTGGTGCGCAGCCCAGCCAAGGTGTGCGCACCAAGGTGCCCACCCTGGCGAAGGTGCGCGCCCGGGCAATTAACCCAACTTCCAACCTCGCGCGCGCCAGGGTGGGAGCGCACCCAACAACCGGGCCTGGGAAGAGCCAATGCGAGAAACCCCACCAAACGCTCTGACAAAAAAAGAGGGGGCGCTCCAGTAACCCCGCTCCGGAGCGCACCCTGGGCAAACCCAGCCAAGGTGCCCACCCCGGCCAAGGTGCAGGCGAGGTGCGCACCCGAGGCAAACCGGGCTCCGACAACGTGCACGCCGCACCTTGGAGCACACTTCGTAGCGCTCCCGGGTGCGCACCTTTGATGCGCTGCCTTCACTAATTTCCAGAAAAGGCAAAAAAAAAAGGAGATTTTGAAATTTCCGTTTTGAAAGATAGTGAAAAAAACGGAACGCGGGTGCCATCTTGAGCCCGCCCTGGTGCGCAGCCCAGGCAAGGTGCCCACCCTGGCAAAGGTGCGCACCCGGGCAATTAACCCTACTTCCGACTTCGTGCGCGCCAGGGTGGCAACCGGGCCTGGGAAGAGCCAGTGCGAGAAACCCCACCAAACGCTCCGACAAAAAAAGAGGCGGCGCTCCAATAACCCCGCTTCGGAGCGCAGCCGGGGCAAACCCAGCCAAGGTGCCCACCCCGACGAAGGTGCACGCGAGGTGCGCACCCGGGGCAAACCGGGCTCCGACAACGTGCACGCAGCACCTTGGAGCACACTTCGAAGCACTCCCGGGTGCCCACCGGCGTTGCGCACCGTGGTGGGCAGCGAGGTGCGCACCTTTGATGCGCTGCCTTCACTAATTTCCAGAAAAAGGCAAAAAAAAATGAGATTTTAAAATTTCCGTTTTGAAAGATAGTGAAAAAAAAGGAACGCGGGTGCCATCTTGAGCCCGCCCTGGTGCGCAGCCCAGGCAAGGCATGCGCACCAAGGTGCCCACCCGAGGTGCACACCCGGGGCAAACCGGGCTCCGACTTCGTGCAGGCCGCACCTTGGAGCACACTTCGGAGCGCTCCTTGGTGCGCACCATGGTGCCCACCAGGGCGCGCAACCCAGCCAAGGTCTGCACACCAAGGTGCCCACCCCGGCGAAGGTGCACGCGAGGTGCGCACCCGGGGCAAACCGGGCTCCGACTTCGTGCACGCCATGGTGCCCACCGCGGCGAAGGTGCACGCGAGGTGCGCACCCGGGGCAAACCGGGCTCCGACTTCGTGCACGGCGCACCTTGGAGCACACTTCGGAGCGCTCCTTGGTGCGCACCATGGTGCCCACCAGGGCGCGCAACCCAGCCAAGGTGTGCGCACCAAGGTGCACGCGAGGTGCGCACCCGGGGCAAACCGGGGTCCGACTTCGTGCACGCCGCACCTTGGAGCACACATCGGGGCGCTCCCGGGTTCGCACCGTGGTGGGCACCTCGGAGCACACCAAGGTGGGCAGCGAGGTGCGCACCTTTGATGCGATGCCTTCACTAATTTCCATAAAAGGCAAAAAAAAACGAGATTTTAAAATTTCCGTTTTGAAAGATAGTGAAAAAAAGGGAATGCTGGTGCCATCTTGAGCCCGCCCTGGTGCGCAGCCCAGCCAAGGTGTGCGCACCAAGGTGCCCACCCTGGCGAAGGTGCGCGCCCGGGCAATTAACCCAACTTCCAACCTCGCGCGCGCCAGGGTGGGAGCGCACCCAACAACCGGGCCTGGGAAGAGCCAATGCGAGAAACCCAACCAAACGCTCTGACAAAAAAAGAGGGGGCGCTCCAGTAACCCCGCTTCGGAGCGCACCCTGGGCAAACCCAGCCAAGGTGCCCACCCCGGCCAAGGTGCAGGCGAGGTGC
>NW_026728842.1:87500-107500 GCF_030272615.1 Cryptomeria japonica
TCGAAGGAAGGCCTCGGCCTTAATCGCCCACGACAAACAGCTCGACGAGGCATGAAGCACCCACGGGAGCCGGAGCATGACGATGCAGAGTCTCGGTTCACAGGAGCCTGGGAAGAACATCCCGTACGGAACCCTTTACCCGAAAACATCCGAACCGCACATGCTCGCGACAGTCCTGCTGTTAGAGAATGCACCGTGCACGCGACCGAGTAAGGCCACTCAGAGACATCCATTTCCCAGGTATATGCCCCCTACGCACTTTTGGTGGCGCAACTCGCACGAACAGTCCCACCTCGACCCCGTAAACAAGCTTTTTTGCCTCGAAGAGTTCATCGGAGACGAGGAAGCAACCTTCAGTGCAACCGTAGCACTCTTTTGTGCAACCGCCCAAACAACGCCCCCTCTACCCTCTGTCGAAACACTCGGCATTGCTGCTCCCTAAGGTGAGCTTCTCCTCATAGGCAATTCCGCTCTTATCCGGTCACGTTTGTGTGCCCGAATTTCGCAAGGCAACCTCCATGGGACATGGAAAAGACTCGAGAAGAGAGCTCGCTCACGGGAGAGAGAAGCCAAGGAGACCACGAGAGTGCTGAGAGTGGGACAGCGCTGAATAGGCGGGAGAAGCCTGCGCGTATAAACGGAGATATATATCCAATTGCAACGAAGGAACGTGCCAAAGATCGAGAACAATGGCAGAAATGCTAGTAACGTGCACTTCGGGACCAACGCATCACCGGAAGACAACCGCCAAACATCGAAAGAGTCGCGATGCTCCGCAACCTACGTGCAAAGCGGTCGCACACCGGGTAAGGGAGTGAGAGCCCCAAACATAGCTGGGCGAGGCGCTCACTCCGCTCTTTAATATCTCGTTAATACCGCCAAGGAAATGGCACAAGCGCACACACACAAGCATCCTCGGAAGAGGACAGTTCGAGTGACAGGTCAAATCCAAGAGTTCCGAAGACTACCTCCAGGAACAATCGGGAACAAGACCGATTACAAGTCGTCGAGTCTGTTACTGGGCGAACACGAGATGCGCACAGGAAATCGATCAGCCCTCACAATGGCCCAAGGCCAGAGATCGGACTGCTACGATTTACCCCAACAATCATCGTGCCACTCTTCGCAGAGAGGTGATAGACGCCAAGGAGCCCGCGCATAGCAATCGAGGTGTAAAAAGGGCGTTGAAGGCAGGAAGCCTGGACGAAAGAGGCTACGAGGTCACCTCGAAGCGGTCTAAGAGTCGGGCGCACTTGGGGCGACTACCAGTGCCAACCCCTTATCCCGCGGTGCGTCCGACACAGAGAAATTTCCAAGGCGGCCAAGGAGCCTCCCCGCATAGCAATCGGGGTGTGAGCTTACAGATGCAGCATTGATAGCAATCGAGGTGTGAGGCGAAGGATGCAGAAGTGAGAGCCGAGGGATGTAGCAGAGATAGCAATCGGGGTGTGTGATGCAGCAGAGATAGCAATCGAGGTGTGCGGTGGGAAGGGCCCAGCAGCCAGATGCATGAAGCGACGGATGAAGCAGTGATGACAACTGGGCTGTGAGGAGAGGAGGGATGCAGCCAAGAAAGCAATCAGGGCTCGAGGCAAGGGATGCATCAAGGATAGCAATCATGTTGTGAGGCGAGATTCCATAGGCTAAACGTGAGAGGCTGCAGGGTCGACTCAGAGAGGTCTATGCATGTGAGAGGCTGAAAGCAAGGTCGACTCGGAGCGGTCTATGCATCAGGCGCGCTTGGGGCGACTACCAGTGCCAACCCCTTATCCCACGACGCGTCCGACAAAGAGAACGTTCCAAGGCGGCAGAGGAGGTTACCAGCCGAAGGATGCAGTAGCGATAACAGGTATAGTTCCGCGGCGGCCGAGAAGACTCACCGCATAGGAATCGGGATGCGAGGCGAAGGATGCGCCGGGAAGGCCCCGACGACTAGGAAGAGGCTGCAGGGCCGCCTCGGAATGGTCCAAGCATCGGACGCGATTGGGACGACTACCAGTGCCAACCCCTTATCCCGCGATGCGTCCGATACACAGATAGTTCCAACGCGGCCGAGGAGCCTCACCGCATATCAATCGGGGTGCGAGGCGAGGGATGGGGCGGGAAGGCCCCAACGGCTACACGGAAGAGGCTTCAGGGCCACCTCGGTATGGTCCAAGCATCGGACGCGCTTGGGGCGACTACCAGTGCCAACCCCTTATCCCGCGATGCGTCCGATACACAGAAGGTTGCAAGGCGGCCGAGGAGCCTCACCGCATAGCAATCGGGGGTGCGAGGCGACGGATGCGGCGAGATGGCCCCAATGGCTAGACGGAAGAGGCTTCAGGGCCGCCTCGGAATGGTCCGAGCATCGGACGCGCTTGGGGCGACTACCAGTGACAACCCCTTATCCCGCGATGCGTCCGATACGAAGACGGTTCCAAGGCGGCCGAGGAGCCTCACCGCATAGCAATCGGGGGTGCGAGGCGACGGATGGCCCCAACGGCTAGACGGAAGAGGCTTCAGGGCCGCCTCGGAATGGTCCAAGCATCGGACGCGCTTGGGGCGACTACCAGTGACAACCCCTTATCCCGCGATGCGTCCGATTCGAAGATGGTTCCAAAGCGGCCGAGGAGCATCACCGCATAGCAATCGGGGTGCGAGGTGGGGGATGCGGCGAGATGGCCCCAACGGCTAGACGGAAGAGGCTGCAGGGCCGCCTCGAAATAGTCCAAGCATCGGACGCGCTTGGGGCGACTACCAGTGACAACCCCTTATCCTGCGATGCGTCCGATACGAAGATAGTTCCAAGGCGGTCGAGGAGCCTCACCGCATAGCAATCGGGGTGCGAGGTGGGGGATGCGGCGAGATGGCCCAAACGGCTAGACGAAAGAGGCTGCAGGGCCGCCTCGGAATAGTCCAAGCATCGGACGCGCTTGGGGCGACTACCAGTGACAACCCCTTATCCCGCGATGCGTCCGATACGAAGATAGTTCCAAGGTGGCCCAGGAGCCTCACCGCATAGCAATCCGGGTGCAAGGGGGGGATGCGGCGAGATGGCCCCAACGGCTAGACGGAAGAGGCCACAGGGCCGCCTCGAAATAGTCCAAGCATCGGAGCCTCACCGCATAGCAATCCGGGTGCAAGGGGGGGGATGCGGCGAGATGGCCCCAACGGCTAGACGGAGGAGGCCACAGGGCCGCCTCGGAATAGTCCAAGCATCGGACGCGCTTGGGGCGACTACCAGTGACAACCCCTTATCCCGCGATGCGTCCGATACGAAGATAGTTCCAAGGCGGCCGAGGAGCCTCACCGCATAGCAATCGGGGTGCGAGGTGGGGGATGCGGCGAGATGGCCCCAACGGCTAGACGGAAGAGGCTGCAGGGCCGCCTCGGAATAGTCCAAGCATCGGACGCGCTTGGGGCGACTACCAGTGACAACCCCTTATCCCGCGATGCGTCCGATACGAAGATAGTTCCAAGGCGGCCGAGGAGCCTCACCGCATAGCAATCGGGGTGCGAGGTGGGGGATGCGGCGAGATGGCCCCAACGGCTAGACGGAAGAGGCTGCAGGGCCGCCTCGGAATAGTCCAAGCATCGGACGTGCTTGGGGCGACTACCAGTGACAACCCCTTATCTCGCGATGCGTCCGATACGAAGATAGTTCCAAGGCGGCCGAGGAGCCTCACCGCATAGCAATCGGGGTGCGAGGTGGGGGATGCGGCGAGATGGCCCCAACGGCTAGACGGAAGAGGCCACAGGGCCGCCTCGGAATAGTCCAAGCATCGGACGCAGCTTGGGGCGACTACCAGTGACAACCCCTTATCCCGCGATGCGTCCGATACGAAGATAGTTCCAAGGCGGCCGAGGAGCCTCACCGCATAGCAATCGGGGTGCGAGGTGGGGGATGCGGCGAGATGGCCCCAACGGTTAGACGAAAGAGGCTGCAGGGCCGCCTCGGAATAGTCCAAGCATCGGACGCGCTTGGGGCGACTACCAGTGACAACCCCTTATCCCGCGATGCGTCCGATACGAAGATAGTTCCCAGGCGGCCGAGGAGCCTCACCGCATAGCAATCGGGGTGCGAGGCGAGGGATGCGGCGAGATGGCCCCAAAGGCTAGACGGAAGAGGCTGCAGGGCCGCCTCGGAATAGTCCAAGCATCGGACGCGCTTGGGGTGACTACCACTGCCAACCCCTTATCCCGCGATGCGTCCGATACGAAGATAGTTCCGAGGCAGCCGAGGAGGTGGGGGATGCGGCGAGATGGCCCCAACGGCTAGACGGAAGAGGCTGCAGGGCCGCCTCGGAATAGTCCAAGCATCGGACGTCCTTGGGGCGACTACCAGTGACAACCCCTTATCCCGCGATGCGTCCGATACGAAGATAGTTCCCAGGCGGCCGAGGAGCCTCACTGCATAGCAATCGGGGTGCGAGGTGAGGGATGCGGCGAGATGGCCCCAAAGGCTAGACGGAAGAGGCTGCAGGGCCGCCTCGGAATAGTCCAAGCATCGGACGCGCTTGGGGCGACTACCACTGCCAACCCCTTATCCCGCGATGCGTCCGATACACAGATAGTTCCGAGGCAGCCGAGGAGGTGGGGGATGCGGCGAGATGGCCCCAACGGCTAGACGGAAGAGGCTGCAGGGCCGCCTCGGAATAGTCCAAGCATCGGACGCGCTTGGGGCGACTACCAGTGACAACCCCTTATCCCGCGATGCGTCCGATACGAAGATAGTTCCCAGGCGGCCGATGAGCCTCACCGCATAGCAATCGGGGTGCGAGGCGAGGGATGCGGCGAGATGGCCCCAAAGGCTACACGGAAGAGGCTGCAGGGCCGCCTCGGAATAGTCCAAGCATCGGACGCGCTTGGGGCGACTACCACTGCCAACCCCTTATCCCGCGATGCGTCCGATACACAGATAGTTCCGAGGCGGCCGAGGAGCCTCACAGCATAGCAATCGTGGTGCGAGGTGGGGGATGCGGCGAGATGGCCCCAACGGCTGACGAAAGAGGCTTCAGGGCCGCCTCGGAATGGTCCAAGCATCGGACGCGCTTGGGGCGACTACCACTGCCAACCCCTTATCCCGCGATGCGTCCGATACACAGATAGTTCCGAGGCGGCCGAGGAGCCTCACAGCATAGCAATCGGGGTGCGAGGCGAGGGATGCGGCGAGAAAGCCCCAACGGCTAGAGGGAAGAGGCTTCAGGTCCGCCTCGGAATGGTCCAAGCATCGGACGCGCTTGGGGCGACTACCAGTGACAACCCCTTATCCCGCGACGCGTCCGATACACAGATAGTTCCAAGGCGGCCGAGGAGCCTCACCGCATAGCAATCGGGGTGCGAGGCGAGGGATGCGGCGAGAAGGACCCAACGGCTAGACGGAAGAGGCTTCAGGGCCGCCTCGGAATGGTCCAAGCATCGGACGCGCTTGGGGCGACTACCAGTGACAACCCCTTATCCCGCGACGCGTCCGATACACAGATAGTTCCAAGGCGGCCGAGGAGCCTCACCGCATAGCAATCGGGGTGCGAGGCGAGGGATGCGGCGAGAAGGACCCAACGGCTAGACGGAAGAGGCTTCAGGGCCGCCTCGGAATGGTCCAAGCATCGGACGCGCTTGGGGCGACTACCAGTGACAACCCCTTATCCCGCGACGCGTCTGATACACAGATAGTTCCAAGGCGGCCGAGGAGCCTCACCGCATAGCAATCGGGGTGCGAGGCGAGGGATGCGGCGAGAAGGACCCAACGGCTAGACGGAAGAGGCTTCAGGGCCGCCTCGGAATGGTCCAAGCATCGGACGCGCTTGGGGCGACTACCAGTGACAACCCCTTATCCCGCGACGCGTCCGATACACAGATAGTTCCAAGGCGGCCGAGGAGCCTCACCGCATAGCAATCGGGGTGCGAGGCGAGGGATGCGGCGAGAAGGACCCAACGGCTAGACGGAAGAGGCTTCAGGGCCGCCTCGGAATGGTCCAAGCATCGGACGCGCTTGGGGCGACTACCAGTGACAACCCCTTATCCCGCGACGCGTCCGATACACAGATAGTTCCAAGGCGGCCGAGGAGCCTCACCGCATAGCAATCGGGGTGCGAGGCGAGGGATGCGGCGAGAAGGACCCAACGGCTAGACGGAAGAGGCTTCAGGGCCGCCTCGGAATGGTCCAAGCATCGGACGCGCTTGGGGCGACTACCGTTGCCAACCCCTTATCCCGCGATGCGTCTGATACACAGATAGTTCCGAGGCGGCCGAGGAGCCTCACCGCATAGCAATCGGGTTGCGAGGCAGATTATTGGGAAGGGAACCCCCTGGGATGCGGCTCAAGCAGTGCCCAAAGGGACTGGAATGCGGAATCACATCGAGAGACCCAAATGCTATACGAGGGCTCAAATCGAATTATCGATTTGGCCACGACATGGACGCATCGGAACGACTACCTTTGCCGAACCACTCGCAATTGCATCCATACCGAAACCAATAGACATTTCCGTTAGAGCCCTCGCATAGCATTCGGGAATCTCGCATGCCCCTCTAAATCGACCAATGCTGGCGCTCAATGAAAATCCGAGCGCTACCACCGTTCGAGCGCCAGCATTGGTCGAGTTAGAGGGGCACGGGGGAGAATGCTCCAGTCAACACCTCCCCTATATAAGTTATTTGTCCGATTCTCGCACAACCGTAGTCTGCCTCGTCGAATCAAACAACGGTCCCAGATTCCGACTTCCGTTCCGTAGAGACCCAAAAGCTAGATGGAGGCTCGCAAGAAAGAGAGTCGGCACATAGCAATCAGGTTTCTCGAACGTTTAGGGACCGAGCTCACTTGCGGATAGGGCAAAATCCGCCAAGCAACCCAAAAGCTAGACGGGGGCTCGAATCGAATCGCCTAGGCGGCCACAACAACGACGTGTTAGATCGACTACCAGTGCCAAACCATTCAGCAAGACTAGTTTGTGTCGAGGCCGGATAGAGATTCTCAGAGAGCGCCCGCATAGCATTTAGGAGACCTGCCGCGTCCCTCACACTCGACAAATGGTGGTGCACGTTTATAAATCCGAGCGATCCCAACCCTTTCAAGCACCAACATCGGTCGAGATAGAGGGGCACGGAGGGGGCTGCGTGAGACAACACAGTCCCCTATATAAGTTATTTGTCCGATTCTCACACATCCGAAGAATGGTCATCAAATCGGACAACAGCCCAAACTTCCGACTTCCGTCCCAGAAAGCCCAAGAGCTATCTAAAACGTTCATGGCCGGAACTCGATCGCGGCTATACCAGTCCGCCAAGCAACCCAAAAGCTAGACTGGAGCTCTAGTTGAATCACCTCTGTGGCCACTGCAAGGACGTGTTGGAGCGACTACCATTGCCGAACCATTCCGCAGGTCGAGTCCATACCAAGGCCGCATAGAGATTCACGATGAGCTCCTGCATAGCAATCAGGAGACTTGCCGTGTCCATCACAATCGATAAATCCTGGTGCAAGATTTTTGCATCCGAGCTCTCCAACCAGTAGAGCACCAGCATCAATCGACATAAACGGGCACGGGGGGAGGATGCTCGAGAACACTACCTCCCCTATATAAGTTATTTGTCCGATTCTCAAGCAGCCGAAGTCTGGTCATCGAATCGGGTCAAAGACCACAACTTCCGACTTTACCCACAATGCAAGTCATCGAATCGAACATCGGCCCCCGAGTCGGACTCCATGCGTATGTCAGGTCATCGGACCCAAATTCTGCCTTCCTGCGCATGGCGGGCCATCAATATCAACTCGGTCATCGGACCCAAACTCCGCCTTTCTGCGTATGGCACGCCTTCAAATCGGTCATCGGACCCAAATTCCGCCTTCCTATGCATGGCGGGCCATCAACATCAACTCGGTCATCGGACCCAAATTCCGCCTTTCTGCGCATGGCACGCCATCAACTCGGTCATCGGACCCAAATTCCGCCTTCCTGCGCATGGCAGGTCATCGGACACAAATTCAGACCTCGCGAATATGCATACGTATCGAATCGGTCATCGGACCCAACTTCCGACTTCATCCATACTGTAGGGTCTCTGAGGTTGGCGCGGTGCGCTCAACCCGGGGAGTCGACCCATCGAAGCATACACCTCCCCTATATAAGCTATTTGTCCGATTCCCACACCTGTGTAGTTTGCACCTCTGACCAGGACATCGACCCCAACTTCCGAACTCGACTGCAACGACGGCACCAGCGCCTTGGTGCGCACCTTGCGACGCACAGTCCCAACATTCGCCTTCCTGCACATGGCAGGTCATCGGACCCAAATTCCGACCTCGCGAGTATGCCTACATATCGAATCGGTCATCGGACCCAACTTCCGACTTCATCCATACCGTAGGGTCTTTGAGGTTGGCGCGGTGCGCTCAACCCGGGGAGTCGACCCAACGAAGCATACACCTCCCCTATATAAGCTATTTGTCCGATTCCCACACCTGTGTAGTTTGCACCTCCGATCAGGACATCGACCCCAACTTCCGAACTCGCCTGCAACGACCGAACCAGCGCCTTGGTGCGCACCTTGCAACGCACAGTGCCAACATTCGCCTTCCTCAACATGGCAGGTCATCGGACCCAAATTCCGACCTCGCGAGTATGCCTACATATCGAATCGGTCATCGGACCCAACTTCCGACTTCATCCATACCGTAGGGTCTTTGAGGTTGGCGCGGTGCGCTCAACCCGGGGAGTCGACCCAACGAAGCATACACCTCCCCTATATAAGCTATTTGTCCGATTCCCACACCTGTGTAGCTTGCACCTCCGATCAGGACATCGACCCCAACTTCCGAACTCGACTAAAAAGACCGCACCAGCGCCTTGGTGTGCACCTTGCAACGCACAGTGCCAACATTCGCCTTCCTACACATGGCAGGTCATCGGACCCAAATTCCGACCTCATGAGCATACCTACTAATCGAATCGGTCATCGGACCCAACTTCCGACTTCATCCATACCGTAGGGTCTTTGAGGTTGGCGCGGTGCGCTCAACCTGGGGAGTCGACCCATCGAAGCATACACCTCCCCTATATAAGCTATTTGTCCGATTCCGACACCTGTGTAGTTTGCACCTCCGCTCAGGACATCGACCCCAACTTCCGAACTCGCCTGCAACGACTGAACCAGCGCCTTGGTGCGCACCAAAAGTGCGCACTTTTGGTGCGCACCAAAAGTGCGCACTTTTGGAGGGCACTTTTTGGAGGGCACTTTTCTGCGCTCCAAAGGTGCGCACTTTTGGAGGGCACTTTTTGGAGGGCACTTTTCTGCGCTCCAAAGGTGCGCACTTTTGGAGGGCACTTTTTGGAGGGCACTTTTCTGCGCTCCAAAGGTGCGCACTTTTGGAGGGCACTTTTTGGAGGGCACTTTTCTGCGCTCCAAAGGTGCGCACTTTTGGAGGGCACTTTTTGGAGGGCACTTTTCTGCGCTCCAAAGGTGCGCACTTTTGGAGGGCACTTTTTGGAGGGCACTTTTCTGCGCTCCAAAGGTGCGCACTTTTGGAGGGCACTTTTTGGAGGGCACTTTTCTGCGCTCCAAAGGTGCGCACTTTTGGAGGGCACTTTTTGGAGGGCACTTTTCTGCGCTCCAAAGGTGCGCACTTTTGGAGGGCACTTTTTGGAGGGCACTTTTCTGCGCTCCAAAGGTGCGCACTTTTGGAGGGCACTTTTGTGCACTCCAAAGGTGCGCACTTTTGGAGGGCACTTTTCCTGCGCTCCAAAGGTGCACACCTAGGTGAGCACCTTCGACCACACCTTGTAGCACACCAAACTCTGACTTTCGACTTCATCCGCAATGCAGGGTCTTTGAGGTTGGCGCAATGCGCACAACCAGGGGAGTCGACCCATCAAACCCAACACCTCCCCTATATAAGCTATTTGTCTGATTCTCATACATGCGTAGCCTGCAAGAGCAATTAGGACATCGACCCCAACTTTCGGCTTCTAAACGAAAACAAGGTCTTTGAGGTTGGCGCAGTGCGCACAACCAGGGGAGTCAACCCACCGAATGCAACACCTCCCCTATATAAGCTATTTGTCTGATTCTCATACATGCGTAGACTGCAGCAATGATTAGGACATCCACCCCAACTTTTGACTTCTTAAACAAGACAGGGTCTTTGAAGTTGGTGCAGTGCACACAACCAGGGGAGTCGACCCATCAAACGCAACACCTCCCCTATATAAAGCTATTTGTCCGATTCTCATACGTGTAGTCTGCAGCAGCGATTACGACATCGACCCCAACTTCCGAATTCGTTTGCATTGACCGCACCAAAGGTGCGCGCCTTGGTGTGCACCCTGGAGTGCACTTTGGTGCTCACCTCGGTGCACACTTTGGTGTGCACCAAAGGTGCGCACCTTGGAGCGCACCAAAGGTGTACACTTTGGAGCGCACCACATAGGGTCTTTGAGAGGTTGGCGCAGTGCGCACACCAAGGTGGGTGTTGAGGTGCGTGCCGAGGTGGGTGGGTGCTAGGGTGCGCTCCATGGTGGGTGCCAGGGTGGGTGCGTGCTAGGGTGGATTCCAAAGAGGGTCATAGGGTGGGTGCCAAGGTGGGTTGGTGATATAGTGGGTTCAAAGGTGGGTACTAGGGTGGGTTCCAAGGTGGGTCACAAGTTGGGTGCCAGGATGCGTGGGTGTTAGGTTGGGTGCCAAGGTGGGCTCCTGCGTGGGTGGGTGCTAGGGTGGGTTTCAAGGTGGACGCGAGGGCGGGTGCCAAGGTGGGTAACAAGTTGGGTGTTAGGATGGGTGAGTGCTAGAGTGGGTGCCAAGGTGGGTGGGTGCTAAGGTGGATGCCAAGGTGGTTCACAGGGTGGGTGGGTTCTAGGGTGAGTTCCAAGGTGGGTCACAGGTTCAGTGCTAGGGTGGGTGTCAAGGCGGGTGTCGAGGTGCCTGGGTGCTAGGGTGTGGATGCCAATGTGGGTCATAGGGTGGGTACTAGGGTGGGCTGCAATGTGGGTGCCAAGGTGGGTAACATGCTCGGTGGGTTCTAAATTGGGTGCCAGGGTGGGTGTGCACCCACCTTGCCCGAGGTGGGTGCCAAGGTGCCAGTGTGGGTGGGTGCTAAGGTGGATGCCAAGGTGGGTGAGAAGGTGGGTGATAGGTTGAGTGGTAGGATGGGTGGGTGCCAAGATGGGTCACAGGGTGGGTGCAAGGGTGGGTAGGTGCTAGGGTTGGTGTCAGGGTGGGTGGGTGCTAGGTTGGGTTCCAAGGTGGGTGCGAGGGTGAGTGTCAAGGTGGGTCACAGGTTAGGTGCTAGGATGGGTGAGTGCTAGGGTGCAAAGGTGCCAGGGTGGGTGCTAGGATGGGTCGATGCTAGGGTGAGTGGCAAGGTGGGTCCACAAGTGTCAAGGTGGGTGCCGAGGTGGGTGCCAAGTTGGGTTCCAAGGTGGGTGCCAACGTGGGTGCTAGGGTGCGTGGGTTAAAGGGTGTGTCACAACGTGGGTGCCAGGATGGGTGCGCACCCACACTGGCCAAGACGGGTGCAAGGTTGGGTTCCAAGCCCGGTCACAGGCTGGGTGCTAGGATGGGTGGGTGCCAAGGTGGGCACCAGGGTGGGTGCACCCACCCTGGCCAAGGTGGGTCACGGGGTGGGTCCTAGGGTGGGTAACGGGGTGGGTACTAAGGTGCGTGCCAAGGTGGGTCATAGGGTGGGTGCCAAGGTGGGCACCAGGGTGGGTGTGCACCAACCCTAGCCAGGGTAGGTCACGGGGTGGTTGTCGGGGTGGGCTTCAAGGAGCCAAGGTGGGTGGCAAGTAGCCAAGTTGCGTGCCAAGGTGGGTGTCGGGGTGGGTGCCAAGGATCCAAGGTGGGTGCCAAGGAACCAAGGTGGGTGTCTGGGTGGGTGCCGAGGTGGGAGCCAGGGTGGGTCCCAAGGTGAGTGCAAAGGTGGGTGCCAGGGTCAAGGTGAGTGCCAATGTGGGTTCCAAGGTGCCAGGGTCAGGGTGAGTGCCAATGTGGGTTCAAAGGTGCTAAGTTGGGTGCGAGGTTGGGTGTGAGGGTGGGTGGGTGCCAAGGTGTGCTAGGTGGAAGCCCGGGTGGGTCGGCATCCCATGGGTGTCGAGTTGGGTGCCTGATGGGTGCTTCTTGTCAAGTTTTAGTCGTCGGGACTCATTTCGAGCCTTAGAGGTCGTTTCTTGTCCGGTTGCCCTGTCTTCGACCTGGGAACCCAATTTTGGTCCTCGGGTCCCATTTTTTTTTGTCTCGCATCCCACTTTTGGCCTGTGGCCTTTTCGGGGTCGATTCTCGTTTTGGGCATCAGAGCATGTTTCTTCTCCTAAAACCCAATATTTGTTTATTAAGTCTCGGAACACATTTTTGTTCTCGTGGACCCATCATGGGTCTTGGAACGCATTTGTGGTCCTTGGGTCCCATTTTGCATCCCGAAACTTGTGTTTTGGTGCTTGATCCCTATTTTGGGTGCCCACCTTGCACCAAGTGCGCACCCGGGGCAAACCGAGCGCCTTGGTGCACCGGGGCAAGATCGAGCGTGCACCCGAGGCGCCCCGAACATGCACCAAGGTGCACTCGGCCCACATGTGAGCGCAGGTCGTTGCGCCCGAGGTGGTGTGTGGGCACCGCGTTGCAGACGGGACACTGCACGCACACGACGCCCCGTCCAGGTGCACGCACGTAGGCCGGGCCGGGTGCACACCCGATGCCCTAGCAAGGTGCGTGCACCCGGGCAGGGCTCACACTTGGCGAACGGGGCGCACTTCGCGAGGGAGGGTGTGCACCTCGACGGGGGTGGGTGGCCGGGGTGGATTCGCACGTGGGTCGCGGTTTGCTAAGTACACACTGCGACAAGCTCATAACGGGTGCGATCATACCAGCGTTAGTGCACCGGATCCCATCAGAACTCCGCAGTTAAGCGCGCTTGGGCCGGAGTAGTACTGGGATGGGTGACCTCCCGGGAAGTCCCGGTGTTGCACCCTTTTTTAGTTTTTCGCCGGGCGTCGCAATGCTATTTGAATTAACCTTTTGCCCGTTTGCGTTCTCGTCGGGGCCGGGCCGGGCCGGGGTGCGTTGCCCGCACTACCGCGCGCGCCGGGGCGACACCGAGCGCGCACCCGAGGCGCCCCGAGCACACAGGCCACGGTGCAACCCGGGCGTTGTGCGCGCACCCCGGTGCGCCCGAGGTGCTGCGCGCGCACCCAGGTGAAATCGGTGTGCACCTCGGCCAGTGCGCGCTCGGTCGAGTCGCGCACGTTGGCCAAGGTGCACGGTGATGTTTCTTACTCTAAGGTTCCGCACCAGACGCCCGGGACAGGTGAGCGAAGCTGGGCGGGGCCGGGTGCGCGCCCGGGGCAGGTGCACGCAGCTGGAGAGAGCTTTGGAGCGCACCAGAGGTGCGCACCTTGGAGCACACTTCGGAGCGCACCAATGATGCGCTCCATTCAAAAGTTTCCTGAAAAGGCAAAAAAAGTTGAGATTATAGAATTTCCCACTTGAGAGATTGTAAAAAAAAAAAATTTAAAATGAAGGAAACGCGGGTGCCAAGGTGTGCGCGCCCGGGTGCGCAGCCCAGCCAAGGTGTGCGCACCAAGGCGCCCACCCTGGCGAAGGTGCACGCAAGGTGCGCACCCGAGGCAAACCGGACAATTAACCCAACTTTCGACTTCGCGCGCACCTGCGCACCTTGGAGCGCACTTCGGAGCGCTCCTTGGTGCGCACCAATCTTGGGCACCTCGGAGTGCACCATGGCGCCCACCAAGGTGCGCACCCGGGGCAAACCGAGCTTCGACTTCGTGCGCACCTTGGAGGCGCCCACCAAGGTGCGCAGCCCAGCCAAGGCGTGCGCATCAAGGTGCGCACCCGGGGCAAACCGAGCTCCGACTTCGTACGCACCATGGAGCGCACAAAAGGTGCGCAACCCAGCCAAGGTGTGCGCACCCCGGGCAAACCGAGCTCCGAATCGTGCGCACCAGAGGTGCACGCCATCGTGCGCACCTTGGAGCACACTTCGGAGCCCTCCTTGGTGCGCACCGATGTTGCGCACCTCGGAGCGCACCCGGGGAAAACAATGCAATTAACCCGACTTTTGACTTCGTGCGCACCTCGAAGCGCTCTCGGGTTCGCACCTCGGAGCACACCGAGGTGCGCACCTTTGATGCGCTGCCTTCACCAATTTCCAGAAAAGGCAAGAAAACATTGAGAAGGTGTGCGCACCGAGGTGCCCACCCTGGCGAAGGTGCACGCGAGGTGCGCACCCGGGGCAAACCGGGCTCCGACTTCGTGCACGCCATGCTGCGCACCTTGGAGGGCCATGGTGCGCACCTTGGAGCAAACTTCGGAGCGCTCAATGGTGCCCAACCCAGCCAAGGTGCCCACCGCGGCGAAGGTGCACGCGAGGTGCGCACCCGGGGCAAACCGGGCTCCGACTTCGTGCACGCCGCACCTTGGAGCACACTTCGGAGCGCTCCTTGGTGCGCACCAGGGCGCGCAAACCAGCCGAGGTGCCCACCCCGGCGAAGGTGCACGCGAGGTGCGCACCCGGGGCAAACCGGGCTCCGACTTCGTGCACGCCATGGTGCGCACCCGGGGCAAACCGGACTCCGACTTCGTGCAGGCCGCACCTTGGAGCACACTTCGGAGCGCTCCTTGGTGCGCACCATGGTGCCCACCAGGGCGCGCAACCCAGCCAAGGTCTGCACACCAAGGTGCCCACCCCGGCGAAGGTGCACGCGAGGTGCGCACCCGGGGCAAACCGGGCTCCGACTTCGTGCACGCCATGGTGCCCACCGCGGCGAAGGTGCACGCGAGGTGCGCACCCGGGGCAAACCGGGCTCCGACTTCGTGCACGGCGCACCTTGGAGCACACTTCGGAGCGCTCCTTGGTGCGCACCATGGTGCCCACCAGGGCGCGCAACCCAGCCAAGGTGTGCGCACCAAGGTGCACGCGAGGTGCGCACCCGGGGCAAACCGGGGTCCGACTTCGTGCACGCCGCACCTTGGAGCACACATCGGGGCGCTCCCGGGTTCGCACCGTGGTGGGCACCTCGGAGCACACCAAGGTGGGCAGCGAGGTGCGCACCTTTGATGCGATGCCTTCACTAATTTCCATAAAAGGCAAAAAAAAACGAGATTTTAAAATTTCCGTTTTGAAAGATAGTGAAAAAAAGGGAATGCTGGTGCCATCTTGAGCCCGCCCTGGTGCGCAGCCCAGCCAAGGTGTGCGCACCAAGGTGCCCACCCTGGCGAAGGTGCGCGCCCGGGCAATTAACCCAACTTCCAACCTCGCGCGCGCCAGGGTGGGAGCGCACCCAACAACCGGGCCTGGGAAGAGCCAATGCGAGAAACCCCACCAAACGCTCTGACAAAAAAAGAGGGGGCGCTCCAGTAACCCCGCTTCGGAGCGCACCCTGGGCAAACCCAGCCAAGGTGCCCAACCCGGCCAAGGTGCAGGCGAGGTGCGCACCCGGGGCAAACCGGGCTCCGACAACGTGCACGCCGCACCTTGGAGCACACTTCGTAGCGCTCCCGGGTGCGCACCTTTGATGCGCTGCCTTCACTAATTTCCAGAAAAGGCAAAAAAAAAAGGAGATTTTGAAATTTCCGTTTTGAAAGATAGTGAAAAAAATGGAACGCGGGTGCCATCTTGAGCCCGCCCTGGTGCGCAGCCCAGGCAAGGTGCCCACCCTGGCAAAGGTGCGCACCCGGGCAATTAACCCTACTTCCGACTTCGTGCGCGCCAGGGTGGCAAACCGGGCTCCGACTTCGTGCAGGCCGCACCTTGGAGCACACTTCGGAGCGCTCCTTGGTGCGCACCATGGTGCCCACCAGGGCGCGCAACCCAGCCAAGGTCTGCACACCAAGGTGCCCACCCCGGCGAAGGTGCACGCGAGGTGCGCACCCGGGGCAAACCGGGCTCCGACTTCGTGCACGCCATGGTGCCCACCGCGGCGAAGGTGCACGCGAGGTGCGCACCCGGGGCAAACCGGGCTCCGACTTCGTGCACGGCGCACCTTGGAGCACACTTCGGAGCGCTCCTTGGTGCGCACCATGGTGCCCACCAGAGCGCGCAACCCAGCCAAGGTGTGCGCACCAAGGTGCACGCGAGGTGCGCACCCGGGGCAAACCGGGGTCCGACTTCGTGCACGCCGCACCTTGGAGCACACATCGGGGCGCTCCCGGGTTCGCACCGTGGTGGGCACCTCGGAGCACACCAAGGTGGGCAGCGAGGTGCGCACCTTTGATGCGATGCCTTCACTAATTTCCATAAAAGGCAAAAAAAAACGAGATTTTAAAATTTCCGTTTTGAAAGATAGTGAAAAAAAGGGAATGCTGGTGCCATCTTGAGCCCGCCCTGGTGCGCAGCCCAGCCAAGGTGTGCGCACCAAGGTGCCCACCCTGGCGAAGGTGCGCGCCCGGGCAATTAACCCAACTTCCAACCTCGCGCGCGCCAGGGTGGGAGCGCACCCAACAACCGGGCCTGGGAAGAGCCAATGCGAGAAACCCCACCAAACGCTCTGACAAAAAAAGAGGGGGCGCTCCAGTAACCCCGCTCCGGAGCGCACCCTGGGCAAACCCAGCCAAGGTGCCCACCCCGGCCAAGGTGCAGGCGAGGTGCGCACCCGGGGCAAACCGGGCTCCGACAACGTGCACGCCGCACCTTGGAGCACACTTCGTAGCGCTCCCGGGTGCGCACCTTTGATGCGCTGCCTTCACTAATTTCCAGAAAAGGCAAAAAAAAAAGGAGATTTTGAAATTTCCGTTTTGAAAGATAGTGAAAAAAATGGAACGCGGGTGCCATCTTGAGCCCGCCCTGGTGCGCAGCCCAGGCAAGGTGCCCACCTTGGCAAAGGTGCGCACCCGGGCAATTAACCCTACTTCCGACTTCGTGCGCGCCAGGGTGGCAAACCGGGCTCCGACTTCGTGCAGGCCGCACCTTGGAGCACACTTCGGAGCGCTCCTTGGTGCGCACCATGGTGCCCACCAGGGCGCGCAACCCAGCCAAGGTCTGCACACCAAGGTGCCCACCCCGGCGAAGGTGCACGCGAGGTGCGCACCCGGGGCAAACCGGGCTCCGACTTCGTGCACGCCATGGTGCCCACCGCGGCGAAGGTGCACGCGAGGTGCGCACCCGGGGCAAACCGGGCTCCGACTTCGTGCACGGCGCACCTTGGAGCACACTTCGGAGCGCTCCTTGGTGCGCACCATGGTGCCCACCAGGGCGCGCAACCCAGCCAAGGTGTGCGCACCAAGGTGCACGCGAGGTGCGCACCCGGGGCAAACCGGGGTCCGACTTCGTGCACGCCGCACCTTGGAGCACACATCGGGGCGCTCCCGGGTTCGCACCGTGGTGGGCACCTCGGAGCACACCAAGGTGGGCAGCGAGGTGCGCACCTTTGATGCGATGCCTTCACTAATTTCCATAAAAGGCAAAAAAAAACGAGATTTTAAAATTTCCGTTTTGAAAGATAGTGAAAAAAAGGGAATGCTGGTGCCATCTTGAGCCCGCCCTGGTGCGCAGCCCAGCCAAGGTGTGCGCACCAAGGTGCCCACCCTGGCGAAGGTGCGCGCCCGGGCAATTAACCCAACTTCCAACCTCGCGCGCGCCAGGGTGGGAGCGCACCCAACAACCGGGCCTGGGAAGAGCCAATGCGAGAAACCCCACCAAACGCTCTGACAAAAAAAGAGGGGGCGCTCCAGTAACCCCGCTCCGGAGCGCACCCTGGGCAAACCCAGCCAAGGTGCCCACCCCGGCCAAGGTGCAGGCGAGGTGCGCACCCGAGGCAAACCGGGCTCCGACAACGTGCACGCCGCACCTTGGAGCACACTTCGTAGCGCTCCCGGGTGCGCACCTTTGATGCGCTGCCTTCACTAATTTCCAGAAAAGGCAAAAAAAAAAGGAGATTTTGAAATTTCCGTTTTGAAAGATAGTGAAAAAAACGGAACGCGGGTGCCATCTTGAGCCCGCCCTGGTGCGCAGCCCAGGCAAGGTGCCCACCCTGGCAAAGGTGCGCACCCGGGCAATTAACCCTACTTCCGACTTCGTGCGCGCCAGGGTGGCAACCGGGCCTGGGAAGAGCCAATGCGAGAAACCCCACCAAACGCTCCGACAAAAAAAGAGGCGGCGCTCCAATAACCCCGCTTCGGAGCGCAGCCGGGGCAAACCCAGCCAAGGTGCCCACCCCGACGAAGGTGCACGCGAGGTGCGCACCCGGGGCAAACCGGGCTCCGACAACGTGCACGCAGCACCTTGGAGCACACTTCGAAGCACTCCCGGGTGCCCACCGGCGTTGCGCACCGTGGTGGGCAGCGAGGTGCGCACCTTTGATGCGCTGCCTTCACTAATTTCCAGAAAAAGGCAAAAAAAAATGAGATTTTAAAATTTCCGTTTTGAAAGATAGTGAAAAAAAAGGAACGCGGGTGCCATCTTGAGCCCGCCCTGGTGCGCAGCCCAGGCAAGGCATGCGCACCAAGGTGCCCACCCGAGGTGCACACCCGGGGCAAACCGGGCTCCGACTTCGTGCAGGCCGCACCTTGGAGCACACTTCGGAGCGCTCCTTGGTGCGCACCATGGTGCCCACCAGGGCGCGCAACCCAGCCAAGGTCTGCACACCAAGGTGCCCACCCCGGCGAAGGTGCACGCGAGGTGCGCACCCGGGGCAAACCGGGCTCCGACTTCGTGCACGCCATGGTGCCCACCGCGGCGAAGGTGCACGCGAGGTGCGCACCCGGGGCAAACCGGGCTCCGACTTCGTGCACGGCGCACCTTGGAGCACACTTCGGAGCGCTCCTTGGTGCGCACCATGGTGCCCACCAGGGCGCGCAACCCAGCCAAGGTGTGCGCACCAAGGTGCACGCGAGGTGCGCACCCGGGGCAAACCGGGGTCCGACTTCGTGCACGCCGCACCTTGGAGCACACATCGGGGCGCTCCCGGGTTCGCACCGTGGTGGGCACCTCGGAGCACACCAAGGTGGGCAGCGAGGTGCGCACCTTTGATGCGATGCCTTCACTAATTTCCATAAAAGGCAAAAAAAAACGAGATTTTAAAATTTCCGTTTTGAAAGATAGTGAAAAAAAGGGAATGCTGGTGCCATCTTGAGCCCGCCCTGGTGCGCAGCCCAGCCAAGGTGTGCGCACCAAGGTGCCCACCCTGGCGAAGGTGCGCGCCCGGGCAATTAACCCAACTTCCAACCTCGCGCGCGCCAGGGTGGGAGCGCACCCAACAACCGGGCCTGGGAAGAGCCAATGCGAGAAACCCAACCAAACGCTCTGACAAAAAAAGAGGGGGCGCTCCAGTAACCCCGCTTCGGAGCGCACCCTGGGCAAACCCAGCCAAGGTGCCCACCCCGGCCAAGGTGCAGGCGAGGTGCGCACCCGGGGCAAACCGGGCTCCGACAACGTGCACGCCGCACCTTGGAGCACACTTCGTAGCGCTCCCGGGTGCGCACCTTTGATGCGCTGCCTTCACTAATTTCCAGAAAAGGCAAAAAAAAAAGGAGATTTTGAAATTTCCGTTTTGAAAGATAGTGAAAAAAACGGAACGCGGGTGCCATCTTGAGCCCGCCCTGGTGCGCAGCCCAGGCAAGGTGCCCACCCTGGCAAAGGTGCGCACCCGGGCAATTAACCCTACTTCCGACTTCGTGCGCGCCAGGGTGGCAACCGGGCCTGGGAAGAGCCAGTGCGAGAAACCCCACCAAACGCTCCGACAAAAAAAGAGGCGGCGCTCCAATAACCCCGCTTCGGAGCGCAGCCGGGGCAAACCCAGCCAAGGTGCCCACCCCGACGAAGGTGCACGCGAGGTGCGCACCCGGGGCAAACCGGGCTCCGACAACGTGCACGCAGCACCTTGGAGCACACTTCGAAGCACTCCCGGGTGCCCACCGGCGTTGCGCACCGTGGTGGGCAGCGAGGTGCGCACCTTTGATGCGCTGCCTTCACTAATTTCCAGAAAAAGGCAAAAAAAAATGAGATTTTAAAATTTCCGTTTTGAAAGATAGTGAAAAAAAAGGAACGCGGGTGCCATCTTGAGCCCGCCCTGGTG
>NW_026728842.1:117500-137500 GCF_030272615.1 Cryptomeria japonica
GCCAAAGATCGAGAACAATGGCAGAAATGCTAGTAACGTGCACTTCGGGACCAACGCATCACCGGAAGACAACCGCCAAACATCAAAAGAGTCGCGATGCTCCGCAACCTACGTGCAAAGCGGTCGCACACCGGGTAAGGGAGTGAGAGCCCCAAACATAGCTGGGCGAGGCGCTCACTCCGCTCTTTAATATCTCGTTAATACCGCCAAGGAAATGGCACAAGCGCACACACACAAGCATCCTCGGAAGAGGACAGTTCGAGTGACAGGTCAAATCCAAGAGTTCCGAAGACTACCTCCAGGAACAATCGGGAACAAGACCGATTACAAGTCGTCGAGTCTGTTACTGGGCGAACACGAGATGCGCACAGGAAATCGATCAGCCCTCACAATGGCCCAAGGCCAGAGATCGGACTGCTACGATTTACCCCAACAATCATCGTGCCACTCTTCGCAGAGAGGTGATAGACGCCAAGGAGCCCGCGCATAGCAATCGAGGTGTAAAAAGGGCGTTGAAGGCAGGAAGCCTGGACGAAAGAGGCTACGAGGTCACCTCGAAGCGGTCTAAGAGTCGGGCGCACTTGGGGCGACTACCAGTGCCAACCCCTTATCCCGTGGTGCGTCCGACACAGAGAAATTTCCAAGGCGGCCAAGGAGCCTCCCCGCATAGCAATCGGGGTGTGAGCTTACAGATGCAGCATTGATAGCAATCGAGGTGTGAGGCGAAGGATGCAGAAGTGAGAGCCGAGGGATGTAGCAGAGATAGCAATCGGGGTGTGTGATGCAGCAGAGATAGCAATCGAGGTGTGCGGTGGGAAGGGCCCAGCAGCCAGATGCATGAAGCGACGGATGAAGCAGTGATGACAACTGGGCTGTGAGGAGAGGAGGGATGCAGCCAAGAAAGCAATCAGGGCTCGAGGCAAGGGATGCATCAAGGATAGCAATCATGTTGTGAGGCGAGATTCCATAGGCTAAACGTGAGAGGCTGCAGGGTCGACTCAGAGAGGTCTATGCATGTGAGAGGCTGAAAGCAAGGTCGACTCGGAGCGGTCTATGCATCAGGCGCGCTTGGGGCGACTACCAGTGCCAACCCCTTATCCCGCGACGCGTCCGACAAAGAGAACGTTCCAAGGCGGCAGAGGAGGTTACCAGCCGAAGGATGCAGTAGCGATAACAGGTATAGTTCCGCGGCGGCCGAGAAGACTCACCGCATAGGAATCGGGATGCGAGGCGAAGGATGCGCCGGGAAGGCCCCGACGACTAGGAAGAGGCTGCAGGGCCGCCTCGGAATGGTCCAAGCATCGGACGCGATTGGGACGACTACCAGTGCCAACCCCTTATCCCGCGATGCGTCCGATACACAGATAGTTCCAACGCGGCCGAGGAGCCTCACCGCATATCAATCGGGGTGCGAGGCGAGGGATGGGGCGGGAAGGCCCCAACGGCTACACGGAAGAGGCTTCAGGGCCACCTCGGTATGGTCCAAGCATCGGACGCGCTTGGGGCGACTACCAGTGCCAACCCCTTATCCCGCGATGCGTCCGATACACAGAAGGTTGCAAGGCGGCCGAGGAGCCTCACCGCATAGCAATCGGGGGTGCGAGGCGACGGATGCGGCGAGATGGCCCCAATGGCTAGACGGAAGAGGCTTCAGGGCCGCCTCGGAATGGTCCGAGCATCGGACGCGCTTGGGGCGACTACCAGTGACAACCCCTTATCCCGCGATGCGTCCGATACGAAGACGGTTCCAAGGCGGCCGAGGAGCCTCACCGCATAGCAATCGGGGGTGCGAGGCGACGGATGGCCCCAACGGCTAGACGGAAGAGGCTTCAGGGCCGCCTCGGAATGGTCCAAGCATCGGACGCGCTTGGGGCGACTACCAGTGACAACCCCTTATCCCGCGATGCGTCCGATTCGAAGATGGTTCCAAAGCGGCCGAGGAGCATCACCGCATAGCAATCGGGGTGCGAGGTGGGGGATGCGGCGAGATGGCCCCAACGGCTAGACGGAAGAGGCTGCAGGGCCGCCTCGAAATAGTCCAAGCATCGGACGCGCTTGGGGCGACTACCAGTGACAACCCCTTATCCTGCGATGCGTCCGATACGAAGATAGTTCCAAGGCGGTCGAGGAGCCTCACCGCATAGCAATCGGGGTGCGAGGTGGGGGATGCGGCGAGATGGCCCAAACGGCTAGACGAAAGAGGCTGCAGGGCCGCCTCGGAATAGTCCAAGCATCGGACGCGCTTGGGGCGACTACCAGTGACAACCCCTTATCCCGCGATGCGTCCGATACGAAGATAGTTCCAAGGTGGCCCAGGAGCCTCACCGCATAGCAATCCGGGTGCAAGGGGGGGATGCGGCGAGATGGCCCCAACGGCTAGACGGAAGAGGCCACAGGGCCGCCTCGAAATAGTCCAAGCATCGGAGCCTCACCGCATAGCAATCCGGGTGCAAGGGGGGGGATGCGGCGAGATGGCCCCAACGGCTAGACGGAGGAGGCCACAGGGCCGCCTCGGAATAGTCCAAGCATCGGACGCGCTTGGGGCGACTACCAGTGACAACCCCTTATCCCGCGATGCGTCCGATACGAAGATAGTTCCAAGGCGGCCGAGGAGCCTCACCGCATAGCAATCGGGGTGCGAGGTGGGGGATGCGGCGAGATGGCCCCAACGGCTAGACGGAAGAGGCTGCAGGGCCGCCTCGGAATAGTCCAAGCATCGGACGCGCTTGGGGCGACTACCAGTGACAACCCCTTATCCCGCGATGCGTCCGATACGAAGATAGTTCCAAGGCGGCCGAGGAGCCTCACCGCATAGCAATCGGGGTGCGAGGTGGGGGATGCGGCGAGATGGCCCCAACGGCTAGACGGAAGAGGCTGCAGGGCCGCCTCGGAATAGTCCAAGCATCGGACGTGCTTGGGGCGACTACCAGTGACAACCCCTTATCTCGCGATGCGTCCGATACGAAGATAGTTCCAAGGCGGCCGAGGAGCCTCACCGCATAGCAATCGGGGTGCGAGGTGGGGGATGCGGCGAGATGGCCCCAACGGCTAGACGGAAGAGGCCACAGGGCCGCCTCGGAATAGTCCAAGCATCGGACGCAGCTTGGGGCGACTACCAGTGACAACCCCTTATCCCGCGATGCGTCCGATACGAAGATAGTTCCAAGGCGGCCGAGGAGCCTCACCGCATAGCAATCGGGGTGCGAGGTGGGGGATGCGGCGAGATGGCCCCAACGGTTAGACGAAAGAGGCTGCAGGGCCGCCTCGGAATAGTCCAAGCATCGGACGCGCTTGGGGCGACTACCAGTGACAACCCCTTATCCCGCGATGCGTCCGATACGAAGATAGTTCCCAGGCGGCCGAGGAGCCTCACCGCATAGCAATCGGGGTGCGAGGCGAGGGATGCGGCGAGATGGCCCCAAAGGCTAGACGGAAGAGGCTGCAGGGCCGCCTCGGAATAGTCCAAGCATCGGACGCGCTTGGGGTGACTACCACTGCCAACCCCTTATCCCGCGATGCGTCCGATACGAAGATAGTTCCGAGGCAGCCGAGGAGGTGGGGGATGCGGCGAGATGGCCCCAACGGCTAGACGGAAGAGGCTGCAGGGCCGCCTCGGAATAGTCCAAGCATCGGACGTCCTTGGGGCGACTACCAGTGACAACCCCTTATCCCGCGATGCGTCCGATACGAAGATAGTTCCCAGGCGGCCGAGGAGCCTCACTGCATAGCAATCGGGGTGCGAGGTGAGGGATGCGGCGAGATGGCCCCAAAGGCTAGACGGAAGAGGCTGCAGGGCCGCCTCGGAATAGTCCAAGCATCGGACGCGCTTGGGGCGACTACCACTGCCAACCCCTTATCCCGCGATGCGTCCGATACACAGATAGTTCCGAGGCAGCCGAGGAGGTGGGGGATGCGGCGAGATGGCCCCAACGGCTAGACGGAAGAGGCTGCAGGGCCGCCTCGGAATAGTCCAAGCATCGGACGCGCTTGGGGCGACTACCAGTGACAACCCCTTATCCCGCGATGCGTCCGATACGAAGATAGTTCCCAGGCGGCCGATGAGCCTCACCGCATAGCAATCGGGGTGCGAGGCGAGGGATGCGGCGAGATGGCCCCAAAGGCTACACGGAAGAGGCTGCAGGGCCGCCTCGGAATAGTCCAAGCATCGGACGCGCTTGGGGCGACTACCACTGCCAACCCCTTATCCCGCGATGCGTCCGATACACAGATAGTTCCGAGGCGGCCGAGGAGCCTCACAGCATAGCAATCGTGGTGCGAGGTGGGGGATGCGGCGAGATGGCCCCAACGGCTGACGAAAGAGGCTTCAGGGCCGCCTCGGAATGGTCCAAGCATCGGACGCGCTTGGGGCGACTACCACTGCCAACCCCTTATCCCGCGATGCGTCCGATACACAGATAGTTCCGAGGCGGCCGAGGAGCCTCACAGCATAGCAATCGGGGTGCGAGGCGAGGGATGCGGCGAGAAAGCCCCAACGGCTAGAGGGAAGAGGCTTCAGGTCCGCCTCGGAATGGTCCAAGCATCGGACGCGCTTGGGGCGACTACCAGTGACAACCCCTTATCCCGCGACGCGTCCGATACACAGATAGTTCCAAGGCGGCCGAGGAGCCTCACCGCATAGCAATCGGGGTGCGAGGCGAGGGATGCGGCGAGAAGGACCCAACGGCTAGACGGAAGAGGCTTCAGGGCCGCCTCGGAATGGTCCAAGCATCGGACGCGCTTGGGGCGACTACCAGTGACAACCCCTTATCCCGCGACGCGTCCGATACACAGATAGTTCCAAGGCGGCCGAGGAGCCTCACCGCATAGCAATCGGGGTGCGAGGCGAGGGATGCGGCGAGAAGGACCCAACGGCTAGACGGAAGAGGCTTCAGGGCCGCCTCGGAATGGTCCAAGCATCGGACGCGCTTGGGGCGACTACCAGTGACAACCCCTTATCCCGCGACGCGTCCGATACACAGATAGTTCCAAGGCGGCCGAGGAGCCTCACCGCATAGCAATCGGGGTGCGAGGCGAGGGATGCGGCGAGAAGGACCCAACGGCTAGACGGAAGAGGCTTCAGGGCCGCCTCGGAATGGTCCAAGCATCGGACGCGCTTGGGGCGACTACCGTTGCCAACCCCTTATCCCGCGATGCATCTGATACACAGATAGTTCCGAGGCGGCCGAGGAGCCTCACCGCATAGCAATCGGGTTGCGAGGCAGATTATTGGGAAGGGAACCCCCTGGGATGCGGCTCAAGCAGTGCCCAAAGGGACTGGAATGCGGAATCACATCGAGAGACCCAAATGCTATACGAGGGCTCAAATCGAATTATCGATTTGGCCACGACATGGACGCATCGGAACGACTACCTTTGCCGAACCACTCGCAATTGCATCCATACCGAAACCAATAGACATTTCCGTTAGAGCCCTCGCATAGCATTCGGGAATCTCGCATGCCCCTCTAAATCGACCAATGCTGGCGCTCAATGAAAATCCGAGCGCTACCACCGTTCGAGCGCCAGCATTGGTCGAGTTAGAGGGGCACGGGGGAGAATGCTCCAGTCAACACCTCCCCTATATAAGTTATTTGTCCGATTCTCGCACAACCGTAGTCTGCCTCGTCGAATCAAACAACGGTCCCAGATTCCGACTTCCGTTCCGTAGAGACCCAAAAGCTAGATGGAGGCTCGCAAGAAAGAGAGTCGGCACATAGCAATCAGGTTTCTCGAACGTTTAGGGACCGAGCTCACTTGCGGATAGGGCAAAATCCGCCAAGCAACCCAAAAGCTAGACGGGGGCTCGAATCGAATCGCCTAGGCGGCCACAACAACGACGTGTTAGATCGACTACCAGTGCCAAACCATTCAGCAAGACTAGTTTGTGTCGAGGCCGGATAGAGATTCTCAGAGAGCGCCCGCATAGCATTTAGGAGACCTGCCGCGTCCCTCACACTCGACAAATGGTGGTGCACGTTTATAAATCCGAGCGATCCCAACCCTTTCAAGCACCAACATCGGTCGAGATAGAGGGGCACGGAGGGGGCTGCGTGAGACAACACAATCCCCTATATAAGTTATTTGTCCGATTCTCACACATCCGAAGAATGGTCATCAAATCGGACAACAGCCCAAACTTCCGACTTCCGTCCCAGAAAGCCCAAGAGCTATCTAAAACGTTCATGGCCGGAACTCGATCGCGGCTATACCAGTCCGCCAAGCAACCCAAAAGCTAGACTGGAGCTCTAGTTGAATCACCTCTGTGGCCACTGCAAGGACGTGTTGGAGCGACTACCATTGCCGAACCATTCCGCAGGTCGAGTCCATACCAAGGCCGCATAGAGATTCACGATGAGCTCCTGCATAGCAATCAGGAGACTTGCCGTGTCCATCACAATCGATAAATCCTGGTGCAAGATTTTTGCATCCGAGCTCTCCAACCAGTAGAGCACCAGCATCAATCGACATAAACGGGCACGGGGGGAGGATGCTCGAGAACACTACCTCCCCTATATAAGTTATTTGTCCGATTCTCAAGCAGCCGAAGTCTGGTCATCGAATCGGGTCAAAGACCACAACTTCCGACTTTACCCACAATGCAAGTCATCGAATCGAACATCGGCCCCCGAGTCGGACTCCATGCGTATGTCAGGTCATCGGACCCAAATTCTGCCTTCCTGCGCATGGCGGGCCATCAATATCAACTCGGTCATCGGACCCAAACTCCGCCTTTCTGCGTATGGCACGCCTTCAAATCGGTCATCGGACCCAAATTCCGCCTTCCTATGCATGGCGGGCCATCAACATCAACTCGGTCATCGGACCCAAATTCCGCCTTTCTGCGCATGGCACGCCATCAACTCGGTCATCGGACCCAAATTCCGCCTTCCTGCGCATGGCAGGTCATCGGACACAAATTCAGACCTCGCGAATATGCATACGTATCGAATCGGTCATCGGACCCAACTTCCGACTTCATCCATACTGTAGGGTCTCTGAGGTTGGCGCGGTGCGCTCAACCCGGGGAGTCGACCCATCGAAGCATACACCTCCCCTATATAAGCTATTTGTCCGATTCCCACACCTATGTAGTTTGCACCTCTGACCAGGACATCGACCCCAACTTCCGAACTCGACTGCAACGACGGCACCAGCGCCTTGGTGCGCACCTTGCGACGCACAGTCCCAACATTCGCCTTCCTGCACATGGCAGGTCATCGGACCCAAATTCTGACCTCGCGAGTATGCCTACATATCGAATCGGTCATCGGACCCAACTTCCGACTTCATCCATACCGTAGGGTCTTTGAGGTTGGCGCGGTGCGCTCAACCCGGGGAGTCGACCCAACGAAGCATACACCTCCCCTATATAAGCTATTTGTCCGATTCCCACACCTGTGTAGTTTGCACCTCCGATCAGGACATCGACCCCAACTTCCGAACTCGCCTGCAACGACCGAACCAGCGCCTTGGTGCGCACCTTGCAACGCACAGTGCCAACATTCGCCTTCCTCAACATGGCAGGTCATCGGACCCAAATTCCGACCTCGCGAGTATGCCTACATATCGAATCGGTCATCGGACCCAACTTCCGACTTCATCCATACCGTAGGGTCTTTGAGGTTGGCGCGGTGCGCTCAACCCGGGGAGTCGACCCAACGAAGCATACACCTCCCCTATATAAGCTATTTGTCCGATTCCCACACCTGTGTAGCTTGCACCTCCGATCAGGACATCGACCCCAACTTCCGAACTCGACTAAAAAGACCGCACCAGCGCCTTGGTGTGCACCTTGCAACGCACAGTGCCAACATTCGCCTTCCTACACATGGCAGGTCATCGGACCCAAATTCCGACCTCATGAGCATACCTACTAATCGAATCGGTCATCGGACCCAACTTCCGACTTCATCCATACCGTAGGGTCTTTGAGGTTGGCGCGGTGCGCTCAACCTGGGGAGTCGACCCATCGAAGCATACACCTCCCCTATATAAGCTATTTGTCCGATTCCGACACCTGTGTAGTTTGCACCTCCGCTCAGGACATCGACCCCAACTTCCGAACTCGCCTGCAACGACCGAACCAGCGCCTTGGTGCGCACCAAAAGTGCGCACTTTTGGTGCGCACCAAAAGTGCGCACTTTTGGTGCGCACCAAAAGTGCGCACTTTTGGAGGGCACTTTTTGGAGGGCACTTTTCTGCGCTCCAAAGGTGCGCACTTTTGGAGGGCACTTTTTGGAGGGCACTTTTCTGCGCTCCAAAGGTGCGCACTTTTGGAGGGCACTTTTTGGAGGGCACTTTTCTGCGCTCCAAAGGTGCGCACTTTTGGAGGGCACTTTTTGGAGGGCACTTTTCTGCGCTCCAAAGGTGCGCACTTTTGGAGGGCACTTTTTGGAGGGCACTTTTCTGCGCTCCAAAGGTGCGCACTTTTGGAGGGCACTTTTTGGAGGGCACTTTTCTGCGCTCCAAAGGTGCGCACTTTTGGAGGGCACTTTTTGGAGGGCACTTTTCTGCGCTCCAAAGGTGCGCACTTTTGGAGGGCACTTTTTGGAGGGCACTTTTCTGCGCTCCAAAGGTGCGCACTTTTGGAGGGCACTTTTGTGCACTCCAAAGGTGCGCACTTTTGGAGGGCACTTTTCCTGCGCTCCAAAGGTGCACACCTAGGTGAGCACCTTCGACCACACCTTGTAGCACACCAAACTCTGACTTTCGACTTCATCCGCAATGCAGGGTCTTTGAGGTTGGCGCAATGCGCACAACCAGGGGAGTCGACCCATCAAACCCAACACCTCCCCTATATAAGCTATTTGTCTGATTCTCATACATGCGTAGCCTGCAAGAGCAATTAGGACATCGACCCCAACTTTCGGCTTCTAAACGAAAACAAGGTCTTTGAGGTTGGCGCAGTGCGCACAACCAGGGGAGTCAACCCACCGAATGCAACACCTCCCCTATATAAGCTATTTGTCTGATTCTCATACATGCGTAGACTGCAGCAATGATTAGGACATCCACCCCAACTTTTGACTTCTTAAACAAGACAGGGTCTTTGAAGTTGGTGCAGTGCACACAACCAGGGGAGTCGACCCATCAAACGCAACACCTCCCCTATATAAAGCTATTTGTCCGATTCTCATACGTGTAGTCTGCAGCAGCGATTACGACATCGACCCCAACTTCCGAATTCGTTTGCATTGACCGCACCAAAGGTGCGCGCCTTGGTGTGCACCCTGGAGTGCACTTTGGTGCTCACCTCGGTGCACACTTTGGTGTGCACCAAAGGTGCGCACCTTGGAGCGCACCAAAGGTGTACACTTTGGAGCGCACCACATAGGGTCTTTGAGAGGTTGGCGCAGTGCGCACACCAAGGTGGGTGTTGAGGTGCGTGCCGAGGTGGGTGGGTGCTAGGGTGCGCTCCATGGTGGGTGCCAGGGTGGGTGCGTGCTAGGGTGGATTCCAAAGAGGGTCATAGGGTGGGTGCCAAGGTGGGTTGGTGATATAGTGGGTTCAAAGGTGGGTACTAGGGTGGGTTCCAAGGTGGGTCACAAGTTGGGTGCCAGGATGCGTGGGTGTTAGGTTGGGTGCCAAGGTGGGCTCCTGCGTGGGTGGGTGCTAGGGTGGGTTTCAAGGTGGACGCGAGGGCGGGTGCCAAGGTGGGTAACAAGTTGGGTGTTAGGATGGGTGAGTGCTAGAGTGGGTGCCAAGGTGGGTGGGTGCTAAGGTGGATGCCAAGGTGGTTCACAGGGTGGGTGGGTTCTAGGGTGAGTTCCAAGGTGGGTCACAGGTTCAGTGCTAGGGTGGGTGTCAAGGCGGGTGTCGAGGTGCCTGGGTGCTAGGGTGTGGATGCCAATGTGGGTCATAGGGTGGGTACTAGGGTGGGCTGCAATGTGGGTGCCAAGGTGGGTAACATGCTCGGTGGGTTCTAAATTGGGTGCCAGGGTGGGTGTGCACCCACCTTGCCCGAGGTGGGTGCCAAGGTGCCAGTGTGGGTGGGTGCTAAGGTGGATGCCAAGGTGGGTGAGAAGGTGGGTGATAGGTTGAGTGGTAGGATGGGTGGGTGCCAAGATGGGTCACAGGGTGGGTGCAAGGGTGGGTAGGTGCTAGGGTTGGTGTCAGGGTGGGTGGGTGCTAGGTTGGGTTCCAAGGTGGGTGCGAGGGTGAGTGTCAAGGTGGGTCACAGGTTAGGTGCTAGGATGGGTGAGTGCTAGGGTGCAAAGGTGCCAGGGTGGGTGCTAGGATGGGTCGATGCTAGGGTGAGTGGCAAGGTGGGTCCACAAGTGTCAAGGTGGGTGCCGAGGTGGGTGCCAAGTTGGGTTCCAAGGTGGGTGCCAACGTGGGTGCTAGGGTGCGTGGGTTAAAGGGTGTGTCACAACGTGGGTGCCAGGATGGGTGCGCACCCACACTGGCCAAGACGGGTGCAAGGTTGGGTTCCAAGCCCGGTCACAGGCTGGGTGCTAGGATGGGTGGGTGCCAAGGTGGGCACCAGGGTGGGTGCACCCACCCTGGCCAAGGTGGGTCACGGGGTGGGTCCTAGGGTGGGTAACGGGGTGGGTACTAAGGTGCGTGCCAAGGTGGGTCATAGGGTGGGTGCCAAGGTGGGCACCAGGGTGGGTGTGCACCAACCCTAGCCAGGGTAGGTCACGGGGTGGTTGTCGGGGTGGGCTTCAAGGAGCCAAGGTGGGTGGCAAGTAGCCAAGTTGCGTGCCAAGGTGGGTGTCGGGGTGGGTGCCAAGGATCCAAGGTGGGTGCCAAGGAACCAAGGTGGGTGTCTGGGTGGGTGCCGAGGTGGGAGCCAGGGTGGGTCCCAAGGTGAGTGCAAAGGTGGGTGCCAGGGTCAAGGTGAGTGCCAATGTGGGTTCCAAGGTGCCAGGGTCAGGGTGAGTGCCAATGTGGGTTCAAAGGTGCTAAGTTGGGTGCGAGGTTGGGTGTGAGGGTGGGTGGGTGCCAAGGTGTGCTAGGTGGAAGCCCGGGTGGGTCGGCATCCCATGGGTGTCGAGTTGGGTGCCTGATGGGTGCTTCTTGTCAAGTTTTAGTCGTCGGGACTCATTTCGAGCCTTAGAGGTCGTTTCTTGTCCGGTTGCCCTGTCTTCGACCTGGGAACCCAATTTTGGTCCTCGGGTCCCATTTTTTTTTGTCTCGCATCCCACTTTTGGCCTGTGGCCTTTTCGGGGTCGATTCTCGTTTTGGGCATCAGAGCATGTTTCTTCTCCTAAAACCCAATATTTGTTTATTAAGTCTCGGAACACATTTTTGTTCTCGTGGACCCATCATGGGTCTTGGAACGCATTTGTGGTCCTTGGGTCCCATTTTGCATCCCGAAACTTGTGTTTTGGTGCTTGATCCCTATTTTGGGTGCCCACCTTGCACCAAGTGCGCACCCGGGGCAAACCGAGCGCCTTGGTGCACCGGGGCAAGATCGAGCGTGCACCCGAGGCGCCCCGAACATGCACCAAGGTGCACTCGGCCCACATGTGAGCGCAGGTCGTTGCGCCCGAGGTGGTGTGTGGGCACCGCGTTGCAGACGGGACACTGCACGCACACGACGCCCCGTCCAGGTGCACGCACGTAGGCCGGGCCGGGTGCACACCCGATGCCCTAGCAAGGTGCGTGCACCCGGGCAGGGCTCACACTTGGCGAACGGGGCGCACTTCGCGAGGGAGGGTGTGCACCTCGACGGGGGTGGGTGGCCGGGGTGGATTCGCACGTGGGTCGCGGTTTGCTAAGTACACACTGCGACAAGCTCATAACGGGTGCGATCATACCAGCGTTAGTGCACCGGATCCCATCAGAACTCCGCAGTTAAGCGCGCTTGGGCCGGAGTAGTACTGGGATGGGTGACCTCCCGGGAAGTCCCGGTGTTGCACCCTTTTTTAGTTTTTCGCCGGGCGTCGCAATGCTATTTGAATTAACCTTTTGCCCGTTTGCGTTCTCGTCGGGGCCGGGCCGGGCCGGGGTGCGTTGCCCGCACTACCGCGCGCGCCGGGGCGACACCGAGCGCGCACCCGAGGCGCCCCGAGCACACAGGCCACGGTGCAACCCGGGCGTTGTGCGCGCACCCCGGTGCGCCCGAGGTGCTGCGCGCGCACCCAGGTGAAATCGGTGTGCACCTCGGCCAGTGCGCGCTCGGTCGAGTCGCGCACGTTGGCCAAGGTGCACGGTGATGTTTCTTACTCTAAGGTTCCGCACCAGACGCCCGGGACAGGTGAGCGAAGCTGGGCGGGGCCGGGTGCGCGCCCGGGGCAGGTGCACGCAGCTGGAGAGAGCTTTGGAGCGCACCAGAGGTGCGCACCTTGGAGCACACTTCGGAGCGCACCAATGATGCGCTCCATTCAAAAGTTTCCTGAAAAGGCAAAAAAAGTTGAGATTATAGAATTTCCCACTTGAGAGATTGTAAAAAAAAAAAATTTAAAATGAAGGAAACGCGGGTGCCAAGGTGTGCGCGCCCGGGTGCGCAGCCCAGCCAAGGTGTGCGCACCAAGGCGCCCACCCTGGCGAAGGTGCACGCAAGGTGCGCACCCGAGGCAAACCGGACAATTAACCCAACTTTCGACTTCGCGCGCACCTGCGCACCTTGGAGCGCACTTCGGAGCGCTCCTTGGTGCGCACCAATCTTGGGCACCTCGGAGTGCACCATGGCGCCCACCAAGGTGCGCACCCGGGGCAAACCGAGCTTCGACTTCGTGCGCACCTTGGAGGCGCCCACCAAGGTGCGCAGCCCAGCCAAGGCGTGCGCATCAAGGTGCGCACCCGGGGCAAACCGAGCTCCGACTTCGTACGCACCATGGAGCGCACAAAAGGTGCGCAACCCAGCCAAGGTGTGCGCACCCCGGGCAAACCGAGCTCCGAATCGTGCGCACCAGAGGTGCACGCCATCGTGCGCACCTTGGAGCACACTTCGGAGCCCTCCTTGGTGCGCACCGATGTTGCGCACCTCGGAGCGCACCCGGGGAAAACAATGCAATTAACCCGACTTTTGACTTCGTGCGCACCTCGAAGCGCTCTCGGGTTCGCACCTCGGAGCACACCGAGGTGCGCACCTTTGATGCGCTGCCTTCACCAATTTCCAGAAAAGGCAAGAAAACATTGAGAAGGTGTGCGCACCGAGGTGCCCACCCTGGCGAAGGTGCACGCGAGGTGCGCACCCGGGGCAAACCGGGCTCCGACTTCGTGCACGCCATGCTGCGCACCTTGGAGGGCCATGGTGCGCACCTTGGAGCAAACTTCGGAGCGCTCAATGGTGCCCAACCCAGCCAAGGTGCCCACCGCGGCGAAGGTGCACGCGAGGTGCGCACCCGGGGCAAACCGGGCTCCGACTTCGTGCACGCCGCACCTTGGAGCACACTTCGGAGCGCTCCTTGGTGCGCACCAGGGCGCGCAAACCAGCCGAGGTGCCCACCCCGGCGAAGGTGCACGCGAGGTGCGCACCCGGGGCAAACCGGGCTCCGACTTCGTGCACGCCATGGTGCGCACCCGGGGCAAACCGGACTCCGACTTCGTGCAGGCCGCACCTTGGAGCACACTTCGGAGCGCTCCTTGGTGCGCACCATGGTGCCCACCAGGGCGCGCAACCCAGCCAAGGTCTGCACACCAAGGTGCCCACCCCGGCGAAGGTGCACGCGAGGTGCGCACCCGGGGCAAACCGGGCTCCGACTTCGTGCACGCCATGGTGCCCACCGCGGCGAAGGTGCACGCGAGGTGCGCACCTGGGGCAAACCGGGCTCCGACTTCGTGCACGGCGCACCTTGGAGCACACTTCGGAGCGCTCCTTGGTGCGCACCATGGTGCCCACCAGGGCGCGCAACCCAGCCAAGGTGTGCGCACCAAGGTGCACGCGAGGTGCGCACCCGGGGCAAACCGGGGTCCGACTTCGTGCACGCCGCACCTTGGAGCACACATCGGGGCGCTCCCGGGTTCGCACCGTGGTGGGCACCTCGGAGCACACCAAGGTGGGCAGCGAGGTGCGCACCTTTGATGCGATGCCTTCACTAATTTCCATAAAAGGCAAAAAAAAACGAGATTTTAAAATTTCCGTTTTGAAAGATAGTGAAAAAAAGGGAATGCTGGTGCCATCTTGAGCCCGCCCTGGTGCGCAGCCCAGCCAAGGTGTGCGCACCAAGGTGCCCACCCTGGCGAAGGTGCGCGCCCGGGCAATTAACCCAACTTCCAACCTCGCGCGCGCCAGGGTGGGAGCGCACCCAACAACCGGGCCTGGGAAGAGCCAATGCGAGAAACCCCACCAAACGCTCTGACAAAAAAAGAGGGGGCGCTCCAGTAACCCCGCTTCGGAGCGCACCCTGGGCAAACCCAGCCAAGGTGCCCACCCCGGCCAAGGTGCAGGCGAGGTGCGCACCCGGGGCAAACCGGGCTCCGACAACGTGCACGCCGCACCTTGGAGCACACTTCGTAGCGCTCCCGGGTGCGCACCTTTGATGCGCTGCCTTCACTAATTTCAAGAAAAGGCAAAAAAAAAAGGAGATTTTGAAATTTCCGTTTTGAAAGATAGTGAAAAAAACGGAACGCGGGTGCCATCTTGAGCCCGCCCTGGTGCGCAGCCCAGGCAAGGTGCCCACCCTGGCAAAGGTGCGCACCCGGGCAATTAACCCTACTTCCGACTTCGTGCGCGCCAGGGTGGCAACCGGGCCTGGGAAGAGCCAATGCGAGAAACCCCACCAAACGCTCCGACAAAAAAAGAGGCGGCGCTCCAATAACCCCGCTTCGGAGCGCAGCCGGGGCAAACCCAGCCAAGGTGCCCACCCCGACGAAGGTGCACGCGAGGAGCGCACCCGGGGCAAACCGGGCTCCGACAACGTGCACGCAGCACCTTGGAGCACACTTCGAAGCACTCCCGGGTGCCCACCGGCGTTGCGCACCGTGGTGGGCAGCGAGGTGCGCACCTTTGATGCGCTGCCTTCACTAATTTCCAGAAAAAGGCAAAAAAAAATGAGATTTTAAAATTTCCGTTTTGAAAGATAGTGAAAAAAAAGGAACGCGGGTGCCATCTTGAGCCCGCCCTGGTGCGCAGCCCAGGCAAGGCATGCGCACCAAGGTGCCCACCCGAGGTGCACACCCGGGGCAAACCGGGCTCCGACTTCGTGCAGGCCGCACCTTGGAGCACACTTCGGAGCGCTCCTTGGTGCGCACCATGGTGCCCACCAGGGCGCGCAACCCAGCCAAGGTCTGCACACCAAGGTGCCCACCCCGGCGAAGGTGCACGCGAGGTGCGCACCCGGGGCAAACCGGGCTCCGACTTCGTGCACGCCATGGTGCCCACCGCGGCGAAGGTGCACGCGAGGTGCGCACCCGGGGCAAACCGGGCTCCGACTTCGTGCACGGCGCACCTTGGAGCACACTTCGGAGCGCTCCTTGGTGCGCACCATGGTGCCCACCAGGGCGCGCAACCCAGCCAAGGTGTGCGCACCAAGGTGCACGCGAGGTGCGCACCCGGGGCAAACCGGGGTCCGACTTCGTGCACGCCGCACCTTGGAGCACACATCGGGGCGCTCCCGGGTTCGCACCGTGGTGGGCACCTCGGAGCACACCAAGGTGGGCAGCGAGGTGCGCACCTTTGATGCGATGCCTTCACTAATTTCCATAAAAGGCAAAAAAAAACGAGATTTTAAAATTTCCGTTTTGAAAGATAGTGAAAAAAAGGGAATGCTGGTGCCATCTTGAGCCCGCCCTGGTGCGCAGCCCAGCCAAGGTGTGCGCACCAAGGTGCCCACCCTGGCGAAGGTGCGCGCCCGGGCAATTAACCCAACTTCCAACCTCGCGCGCGCCAGGGTGGGAGCGCACCCAACAACCGGGCCTGGGAAGAGCCAATGCGAGAAACCCCACCAAACGCTCTGACAAAAAAAGAGGGGGCGCTCCAGTAACCCCGCTTCGGAGCGCACCCTGGGCAAACCCAGCCAAGGTGCCCAACCCGGCCAAGGTGCAGGCGAGGTGCGCACCCGGGGCAAACCGGGCTCCGACAACGTGCACGCCGCACCTTGGAGCACACTTCGTAGCGCTCCCGGGTGCGCACCTTTGATGCGCTGCCTTCACTAATTTCCAGAAAAGGCAAAAAAAAAAGGAGATTTTGAAATTTCCGTTTTGAAAGATAGTGAAAAAAATGGAACGCGGGTGCCATCTTGAGCCCGCCCTGGTGCGCAGCCCAGGCAAGGTGCCCACCCTGGCAAAGGTGCGCACCCGGGCAATTAACCCTACTTCCGACTTCGTGCGCGCCAGGGTGGCAAACCGGGCTCCGACTTCGTGCAGGCCGCACCTTGGAGCACACTTCGGAGCGCTCCTTGGTGCGCACCATGGTGCCCACCAGGGCGCGCAACCCAGCCAAGGTCTGCACACCAAGGTGCCCACCCCGGCGAAGGTGCACGCGAGGTGCGCACCCGGGGCAAACCGGGCTCCGACTTCGTGCACGCCATGGTGCCCACCGCGGCGAAGGTGCACGCGAGGTGCGCACCCGGGGCAAACCGGGCTCCGACTTCGTGCACGGCGCACCTTGGAGCACACTTCGGAGCGCTCCTTGGTGCGCACCATGGTGCCCACCAGGGCGCGCAACCCAGCCAAGGTGTGCGCACCAAGGTGCACGCGAGGTGCGCACCCGGGGCAAACCGGGGTCCGACTTCGTGCACGCCGCACCTTGGAGCACACATCGGGGCGCTCCCGGGTTCGCACCGTGGTGGGCACCTCGGAGCACACCAAGGTGGGCAGCGAGGTGCGCACCTTTGATGCGATGCCTTCACTAATTTCCATAAAAGGCAAAAAAAAACGAGATTTTAAAATTTCCGTTTTGAAAGATAGTGAAAAAAAGGGAATGCTGGTGCCATCTTGAGCCCGCCCTGGTGCGCAGCCCAGCCAAGGTGTGCGCACCAAGGTGCCCACCCTGGCGAAGGTGCGCGCCCGGGCAATTAACCCAACTTCCAACCTCGCGCGCGCCAGGGTGGGAGCGCACCCAACAACCGGGCCTGGGAAGAGCCAATGCGAGAAACCCCACCAAACGCTCTGACAAAAAAAGAGGGGGCGCTCCAGTAACCCCGCTCCGGAGCGCACCCTGGGCAAACCCAGCCAAGGTGCCCACCCCGGCCAAGGTGCAGGCGAGGTGCGCACCCGGGGCAAACCGGGCTCCGACAACGTGCACGCCGCACCTTGGAGCACACTTCGTAGCGCTCCCGGGTGCGCACCTTTGATGCGCTGCCTTCACTAATTTCCAGAAAAGGCAAAAAAAAAAGGAGATTTTGAAATTTCCGTTTTGAAAGATAGTGAAAAAAACGGAACGCGGGTGCCATCTTGAGCCCGCCCTGGTGCGCAGCCCAGGCAAGGTGCCCACCCTGGCAAAGGTGCGCACCCGGGCAATTAACCCTACTTCCGACTTCGTGCGCGCCAGGGTGGCAAACCGGGCTCCGACTTCGTGCAGGCCGCACCTTGGAGCACACTTCGGAGCGCTCCTTGGTGCGCACCATGGTGCCCACCAGGGCGCGCAACCCAGCCAAGGTCTGCACACCAAGGTGCCCACCCCGGCGAAGGTGCACGCGAGGTGCGCACCCGGGGCAAACCGGGCTCCGACTTCGTGCACGCCATGGTGCCCACCGCGGCGAAGGTGCACGCGAGGTGCGCACCCGGGGCAAACCGGGCTCCGACTTCGTGCACGGCGCACCTTGGAGCACACTTCGGAGCGCTCCTTGGTGCGCACCATGGTGCCCACCAGGGCGCGCAACCCAGCCAAGGTGTGCGCACCAAGGTGCACGCGAGGTGCGCACCCGGGGCAAACCGGGGTCCGACTTCGTGCACGCCGCACCTTGGAGCACACATCGGGGCGCTCCCGGGTTCGCACCGTGGTGGGCACCTCGGAGCACACCAAGGTGGGCAGCGAGGTGCGCACCTTTGATGCGATGCCTTCACTAATTTCCATAAAAGGCAAAAAAAAACGAGATTTTAAAATTTCCGTTTTGAAAGATAGTGAAAAAAAGGGAATGCTGGTGCCATCTTGAGCCCGCCCTGGTGCGCAGCCCAGCCAAGGTGTGCGCACCAAGGTGCCCACCCTGGCGAAGGTGCGCGCCCGGGCAATTAACCCAACTTCCAACCTCGCGCGCGCCAGGGTGGGAGCGCACCCAACAACCGGGCCTGGGAAGAGCCAATGCGAGAAACCCCACCAAACGCTCTGACAAAAAAAGAGGGGGCGCTCCAGTAACCCCGCTCCGGAGCGCACCCTGGGCAAACCCAGCCAAGGTGCCCACCCCGGCCAAGGTGCAGGCGAGGTGCGCACCCGAGGCAAACCGGGCTCCGACAACGTGCACGCCGCACCTTGGAGCACACTTCGTAGCGCTCCCGGGTGCGCACCTTTGATGCGCTGCCTTCACTAATTTCCAGAAAAGGCAAAAAAAAAAGGAGATTTTGAAATTTCCGTTTTGAAAGATAGTGAAAAAAACGGAACGCGGGTGCCATCTTGAGCCCGCCCTGGTGCGCAGCCCAGGCAAGGTGCCCACCCTGGCAAAGGTGCGCACCCGGGCAATTAACCCTACTTCCGACTTCGTGCGCGCCAGGGTGGCAACCGGGCCTGGGAAGAGCCAATGCGAGAAACCCCACCAAACGCTCCGACAAAAAAAGAGGCGGCGCTCCAATAACCCCGCTTCGGAGCGCAGCCGGGGCAAACCCAGCCAAGGTGCCCACCCCGACGAAGGTGCACGCGAGGTGCGCACCCGGGGCAAACCGGGCTCCGACAACGTGCACGCAGCACCTTGGAGCACACTTCGAAGCACTCCCGGGTGCCCACCGGCGTTGCGCACCGTGGTGGGCAGCGAGGTGCGCACCTTTGATGCGCTGCCTTCACTAATTTCCAGAAAAAGGCAAAAAAAAATGAGATTTTAAAATTTCCGTTTTGAAAGATAGTGAAAAAAAAGGAACGCGGGTGCCATCTTGAGCCCGCCCTGGTGCGCAGCCCAGGCAAGGCATGCGCACCAAGGTGCCCACCCGAGGTGCACACCCGGGGCCAACCGGGCTGCGACTTCGTGCAGGCCGCACCTTGGAGCACACTTCGGAGCGCTCCTTGGTGCGCACCATGGTGCCCACCAGGGCGCGCAACCCAGCCAAGGTCTGCACACCAAGGTGCCCACCGCGGCGAAGGTGCACGCGAGGTGCGCACCCGGGGCAAACCGGGCTCCGACTTCGTGCACGCCATGGTGCCCACCGCGGCGAAGGTGCACGCGAGGTGCGCACCCGGGGCAAACCGGGCTCCGACTTCGTGCACGGCGCACCTTGGAGCACACTTCGGAGCGCTCCTTGGTGCGCACCATGGTGCCCACCAGGGCGCGCAACCCAGCCAAGGTGTGCGCACCAAGGTGCACGCGAGGTGCGCACCCGGGGCAAACCGGGGTCCGACTTCGTGCACGCCGCACCTTGGAGCACACATCGGGGCGCTCCCGGGTTCGCACCGTGGTGGGCACCTCGGAGCACACCAAGGTGGGCAGCGAGGTGCGCACCTTTGATGCGATGCCTTCACTAATTTCCATAAAAGGCAAAAAAAAACGAGATTTTAAAATTTCCGTTTTGAAAGATAGTGAAAAAAAGGGAATGCTGGTGCCATCTTGAGCCCGCCCTGGTGCGCAGCCCAGCCAAGGTGTGCGCACCAAGGTGCCCACCCTGGCGAAGGTGCGCGCCCGGGCAATTAACCCAACTTCCAACCTCGCGCGCGCCAGGGTGGGAGCGCACCCAACAACCGGGCCTGGGAAGAGCCAATGCGAGAAACCCCACCAAACGCTCTGACAAAAAAAGAGGGGGCGCTCCAGTAACCCCGCTCCGGAGCGCACCCTGGGCAAACCCAGCCAAGGTGCCCACCCCGGCCAAGGTGCAGGCGAGGTGCGCACCCGAGGCAAACCGGGCTCCGACAACGTGCACGCCGCACCTTGGAGCACACTTCGTAGCGCTCCCGGGTGCGCACCTTTGATGCGCTGCCTTCACTAATTTCCAGAAAAGGCAAAAAAAAAAGGAGATTTTGAAATTTCCGTTTT
>NW_026728842.1:147500-170000 GCF_030272615.1 Cryptomeria japonica
CCGAACCGCACATGCTCGCGACAGTCCTGCTGTTAGAGAATGCACCGTGCACGCGACCGAGTAAGGCCACTCAGAGACATCCATTTCCCAGGTATATGCCCCCTACGCACTTTTGGTGGCGCAACTCGCACGAACAGTCCCACCTCGACCCCGTAAACAAGCTTTTTTGCCTCGAAGAGTTCGTCGGAGACGAGGAAGCAACCTTCAGTGCAACCGTAGCACTCTTTTGTGCAACCGCCCAAACAACGCCCCCTCTACCCTCTGTCGAAACACTCGGCATTGCTGCTCCCTAAGGTGAGCTTCTCCTCATAGGCAATTCCGCTCTTATCCGGTCACGTTTGTGTGCCCGAATTTCGCAAGGCAACCTCCATGGGACATGGAAAAGACTCGAGAAGAGAGCTCGCTCACGGGAGAGAGAAGCCAAGGAGACCACGAGAGTGCTGAGAGTGGGACAGCGCTGAATAGGCGGGAGAAGCCTGCGCGTATAAACGGAGATATATATCCAATTGCAACGAAGGAACGTGCCAAAGATCGAGAACAATGGCAGAAATGCTAGTAACGTGCACTTCGGGACCAACGCATCACCGGAAGACAACCGCCAAACATCGAAAGAGTCGCGATGCTCCGCAACCTACGTGCAAAGCGGTCGCACACCGGGTAAGGGAGTGAGAGCCCCAAACATAGCTGGGCGAGGCGCTCACTCCGCTCTTTAATATCTCGTTAATACCGCCAAGGAAATGGCAAAAGCGCACACACACAAGCATCCTCGGAAGAGGACAGTTCGAGTGACAGGTCAAATCCAAGAGTTCCGAAGACTACCTCCAGGAACAATCGGGAACAAGACCGATTACAAGTCGTCGAGTCTGTTACTGGGCGAACACGAGATGCGCACAGGAAATCGATCAGCCCTCACAATGGCCCAAGGCCAGAGATCGGACTGCTACGATTTACCCCAACAATCATCGTGCCACTCTTCGCAGAGAGGTGATAGACGCCAAGGAGCCCGCGCATAGCAATCGAGGTGTAAAAAGGGCGTTGAAGGCAGGAAGCCTGGACGAAAGAGGCTACGAGGTCACCTCGAAGCGGTCTAAGAGTCGGGCGCACTTGGGGCGACTACCAGTGCCAACCCCTTATCCCGCGGTGCGTCCGACACAGAGAAATTTCCAAGGCGGCCAAGGAGCCTCCCCGCATAGCAATCGGGGTGTGAGCTTACAGATGCAGCATTGATAGCAATCGAGGTGTGAGGCGAAGGATGCAGAAGTGAGAGCCGAGGGATGTAGCAGAGATAGCAATCGGGGTGTGTGATGCAGCAGAGATAGCAATCGAGGTGTGCGGTGGGAAGGGCCCAGCAGCCAGATGCATGAAGCGACGGATGAAGCAGTGATGACAACTGGGCTGTGAGGAGAGGAGGGATGCAGCCAAGAAAGCAATCAGGGCTCGAGGCAAGGGATGCATCAAGGATAGCAATCATGTTGTGAGGCGAGATTCCATAGGCTAAACGTGAGAGGCTGCAGGGTCGACTCAGAGAGGTCTATGCATGTGAGAGGCTGAAAGCAAGGTCGACTCGGAGCGGTCTATGCATCAGGCGCGCTTGGGGCGACTACCAGTGCCAACCCCTTATCCCGCGACGCGTCCGACAAAGAGAACGTTCCAAGGCGGCAGAGGAGGTTACCAGCCGAAGGATGCAGTAGCGATAACAGGTATAGTTCCGCGGCGGCCGAGAAGACTCACCGCATAGGAATCGGGATGCGAGGCGAAGGATGCGCCGGGAAGGCCCCGACGACTAGGAAGAGGCTGCAGGGCCGCCTCGGAATGGTCCAAGCATCGGACGCGATTGGGACGACTACCAGTGCCAACCCCTTATCCCGCGATGCGTCCGATACACAGATAGTTCCAACGCGGCCGAGGAGCCTCACCGCATATCAATCGGGGTGCGAGGCGAGGGATGGGGCGGGAAGGCCCCAACGGCTACACGGAAGAGGCTTCAGGGCCACCTCGGTATGGTCCAAGCATCGGACGCGCTTGGGGCGACTACCAGTGCCAACCCCTTATCCCGCGATGCGTCCGATACACAGAAGGTTGCAAGGCGGCCGAGGAGCCTCACCGCATAGCAATCGGGGGTGCGAGGCGACGGATGCGGCGAGATGGCCCCAATGGCTAGACGGAAGAGGCTTCAGGGCCGCCTCGGAATGGTCCGAGCATCGGACGCGCTTGGGGCGACTACCAGTGACAACCCCTTATCCCGCGATGCGTCCGATACGAAGACGGTTCCAAGGCGGCCGAGGAGCCTCACCGCATAGCAATCGGGGGTGCGAGGCGACGGATGGCCCCAACGGCTAGACGGAAGAGGCTTCAGGGCCGCCTCGGAATGGTCCAAGCATCGGACGCGCTTGGGGCGACTACCAGTGACAACCCCTTATCCCGCGATGCGTCCGATTCGAAGATGGTTCCAAAGCGGCCGAGGAGCATCACCGCATAGCAATCGGGGTGCGAGGTGGGGGATGCGGCGAGATGGCCCCAACGGCTAGACGGAAGAGGCTGCAGGGCCGCCTCGGAATAGTCCAAGCATCGGACGCGCTTGGGGCGACTACCAGTGACAACCCCTTATCCTGCGATGCGTCCGATACGAAGATAGTTCCAAGGCGGTCGAGGAGCCTCACCGCATAGCAATCGGGGTGCGAGGTGGGGGATGCGGCGAGATGGTCCAAACGGCTAGACGAAAGAGGCTGCAGGGCCGCCTCGGAATAGTCCAAGCATCGGACGCGCTTGGGGCGACTACCAGTGACAACCCCTTATCCCGCGATGCGTCCGATACGAAGATAGTTCCAAGGTGGCCCAGGAGCCTCACCGCATAGCAATCCGGGTGCAAGGGGGGGGATGCGGCGAGATGGCCCCAACGGCTAGACGGAAGAGGCCACAGGGCCGCCTCGAAATAGTCCAAGCATCGGAGCCTCACCGCATAGCAATCCGGGTGCAAGGGGGGGGATGCGGCGAGATGGCCCCAACGGCTAGACGGAGGAGGCCACAGGGCCGCCTCGGAATAGTCCAAGCATCGGACGCGCTTGGGGCGACTACCAGTGACAACCCCTTATCCCGCGATGCGTCCGATACGAAGATAGTTCCAAGGCGGCCGAGGAGCCTCACCGCATAGCAATCGGGGTGCGAGGTGGGGGATGCGGCGAGATGGCCCCAACGGCTAGACGGAAGAGGCTGCAGGGCCGCCTCGGAATAGTCCAAGCATCGGACGCGCTTGGGGCGACTACCAGTGACAACCCCTTATCCCGCGATGCGTCCGATACGAAGATAGTTCCAAGGCGGCCGAGGAGCCTCACCGCATAGCAATCGGGGTGCGAGGTGGGGGATGCGGCGAGATGGCCCCAACGGCTAGACGGAAGAGGCTGCAGGGCCGCCTCGGAATAGTCCAAGCATCGGACGTGCTTGGGGCGACTACCAGTGACAACCCCTTATCTCGCGATGCGTCCGATACGAAGATAGTTCCAAGGCGGCCGAGGAGCCTCACCGCATAGCAATCGGGGTGCGAGGTGGGGGATGCGGCGAGATGGCCCCAACGGCTAGACGGAAGAGGCCACAGGGCCGCCTCGGAATAGTCCAAGCATCGGACGCAGCTTGGGGCGACTACCAGTGACAACCCCTTATCCCGCGATGCGTCCGATACGAAGATAGTTCCAAGGCGGCCGAGGAGCCTCACCGCATAGCAATCGGGGTGCGAGGTGGGGGATGCGGCGAGATGGCCCCAACGGTTAGACGAAAGAGGCTGCAGGGCCGCCTCGGAATAGTCCAAGCATCGGACGCGCTTGGGGCGACTACCAGTGACAACCCCTTATCCCGCGATGCGTCCGATACGAAGATAGTTCCCAGGCGGCCGAGGAGCCTCACCGCATAGCAATCGGGGTGCGAGGCGAGGGATGCGGCGAGATGGCCCCAAAGGCTAGACGGAAGAGGCTGCAGGGCCGCCTCGGAATAGTCCAAGCATCGGACGCGCTTGGGGTGACTACCACTGCCAACCCCTTATCCCGCGATGCGTCCGATACGAAGATAGTTCCGAGGCAGCCGAGGAGGTGGGGGATGCGGCGAGATGGCCCCAACGGCTAGACGGAAGAGGCTGCAGGGCCGCCTCGGAATAGTCCAAGCATCGGACGTCCTTGGGGCGACTACCAGTGACAACCCCTTATCCCGCGATGCGTCCGATACGAAGATAGTTCCCAGGCGGCCGAGGAGCCTCACTGCATAGCAATCGGGGTGCGAGGTGAGGGATGCGGCGAGATGGCCCCAAAGGCTAGACGGAAGAGGCTGCAGGGCCGCCTCGGAATAGTCCAAGCATCGGACGCGCTTGGGGCGACTACCACTGCCAACCCCTTATCCCGCGATGCGTCCGATACACAGATAGTTCCGAGGCAGCCGAGGAGGTGGGGGATGCGGCGAGATGGCCCCAACGGCTAGACGGAAGAGGCTGCAGGGCCGCCTCGGAATAGTCCAAGCATCGGACGCGCTTGGGGCGACTACCAGTGACAACCCCTTATCCCGCGATGCGTCCGATACGAAGATAGTTCCCAGGCGGCCGATGAGCCTCACCGCATAGCAATCGGGGTGCGAGGCGAGGGATGCGGCGAGATGGCCCCAAAGGCTACACGGAAGAGGCTGCAGGGCCGCCTCGGAATAGTCCAAGCATCGGACGCGCTTGGGGCGACTACCACTGCCAACCCCTTATCCCGCGATGCGTCCGATACACAGATAGTTCCGAGGCGGCCGAGGAGCCTCACAGCATAGCAATCGTGGTGCGAGGTGGGGGATGCGGCGAGATGGCCCCAACGGCTGACGAAAGAGGCTTCAGGGCCGCCTCGGAATGGTCCAAGCATCGGACGCGCTTGGGGCGACTACCACTGCCAACCCCTTATCCCGCGATGCGTCCGATACACAGATAGTTCCGAGGCGGCCGAGGAGCCTCACAGCATAGCAATCGGGGTGCGAGGCGAGGGATGCGGCGAGAAAGCCCCAACGGCTAGAGGGAAGAGGCTTCAGGTCCGCCTCGGAATGGTCCAAGCATCGGACGCGCTTGGGGCGACTACCAGTGACAACCCCTTATCCCGCGACGCGTCCGATACACAGATAGTTCCAAGGCGGCCGAGGAGCCTCACCGCATAGCAATCGGGGTGCGAGGCGAGGGATGCGGCGAGAAGGACCCAACGGCTAGACGGAAGAGGCTTCAGGGCCGCCTCGGAATGGTCCAAGCATCGGACGCGCTTGGGGCGACTACCAGTGACAACCCCTTATCCCGCGACGCGTCCGATACACAGATAGTTCCAAGGCGGCCGAGGAGCCTCACCGCATAGCAATCGGGGTGCGAGGCGAGGGATGCGGCGAGAAGGACCCAACGGCTAGACGGAAGAGGCTTCAGGGCCGCCTCGGAATGGTCCAAGCATCGGACGCGCTTGGGGCGACTACCAGTGACAACCCCTTATCCCGCGACGCGTCTGATACACAGATAGTTCCAAGGCGGCCGAGGAGCCTCACCGCATAGCAATCGGGGTGCGAGGCGAGGGATGCGGCGAGAAGGACCCAACGGCTAGACGGAAGAGGCTTCAGGGCCGCCTCGGAATGGTCCAAGCATCGGACGCGCTTGGGGCGACTACCAGTGACAACCCCTTATCCCGCGACGCGTCCGATACACAGATAGTTCCAAGGCGGCCGAGGAGCCTCACCGCATAGCAATCGGGGTGCGAGGCGAGGGATGCGGCGAGAAGGACCCAACGGCTAGACGGAAGAGGCTTCAGGGCCGCCTCGGAATGGTCCAAGCATCGGACGCGCTTGGGGCGACTACCAGTGACAACCCCTTATCCCGCGACGCGTCCGATACACAGATAGTTCCAAGGCGGCCGAGGAGCCTCACCGCATAGCAATCGGGGTGCGAGGCGAGGGATGCGGCGAGAAGGACCCAACGGCTAGACGGAAGAGGCTTCAGGGCCGCCTCGGAATGGTCCAAGCATCGGACGCGCTTGGGGCGACTACCGTTGCCAACCCCTTATCCCGCGATGCGTCTGATACACAGATAGTTCCGAGGCGGCCGAGGAGCCTCACCGCATAGCAATCGGGTTGCGAGGCAGATTATTGGGAAGGGAACCCCCTGGGATGCGGCTCAAGCAGTGCCCAAAGGGACTGGAATGCGGAATCACATCGAGAGACCCAAATGCTATACGAGGGCTCAAATCGAATTATCGATTTGGCCACGACATGGACGCATCGGAACGACTACCTTTGCCGAACCACTCGCAATTGCATCCATACCGAAACCAATAGACATTTCCGTTAGAGCCCTCGCATAGCATTCGGGAATCTCGCATGCCCCTCTAAATCGACCAATGCTGGCGCTCAATGAAAATCCGAGCGCTACCACCGTTCGAGCGCCAGCATTGGTCGAGTTAGAGGGGCACGGGGGAGAATGCTCCAGTCAACACCTCCCCTATATAAGTTATTTGTCCGATTCTCGCACAACCGTAGTCTGCCTCGTCGAATCAAACAACGGTCCCAGATTCCGACTTCCGTTCCGTAGAGACCCAAAAGCTAGATGGAGGCTCGCAAGAAAGAGAGTCGGCACATAGCAATCAGGTTTCTCGAACGTTTAGGGACCGAGCTCACTTGCGGATAGGGCAAAATCCGCCAAGCAACCCAAAAGCTAGACGGGGGCTCGAATCGAATCGCCTAGGCGGCCACAACAACGACGTGTTAGATCGACTACCAGTGCCAAACCATTCAGCAAGACTAGTTTGTGTCGAGGCCGGATAGAGATTCTCAGAGAGCGCCCGCATAGCATTTAGGAGACCTGCCGCGTCCCTCACACTCGACAAATGGTGGTGCACGTTTATAAATCCGAGCGATCCCAACCCTTTCAAGCACCAACATCGGTCGAGATAGAGGGGCACGGAGGGGGCTGCGTGAGACAACACAGTCCCCTATATAAGTTATTTGTCCGATTCTCACACATCCGAAGAATGGTCATCAAATCGGACAACAGCCCAAACTTCCGACTTCCGTCCCAGAAAGCCCAAGAGCTATCTAAAACGTTCATGGCCGGAACTCGATCGCGGCTATACCAGTCCGCCAAGCAACCCAAAAGCTAGACTGGAGCTCTAGTTGAATCACCTCTGTGGCCACTGCAAGGACGTGTTGGAGCGACTACCATTGCCGAACCATTCCGCAGGTCGAGTCCATACCAAGGCCGCATAGAGATTCACGATGAGCTCCTGCATAGCAATCAGGAGACTTGCCGTGTCCATCACAATCGATAAATCCTGGTGCAAGATTTTTGCATCCGAGCTCTCCAACCAGTAGAGCACCAGCATCAATCGACATAAACGGGCACGGGGGGAGGATGCTCGAGAACACTACCTCCCCTATATAAGTTATTTGTCCGATTCTCAAGCAGCCGAAGTCTGGTCATCGAATCGGGTCAAAGACCACAACTTCCGACTTTACCCACAATGCAAGTCATCGAATCGAACATCGGCCCCCGAGTCGGACTCCATGCGTATGTCAGGTCATCGGACCCAAATTCTGCCTTCCTGCGCATGGCGGGCCATCAATATCAACTCGGTCATCGGACCCAAACTCCGCCTTTCTGCGTATGGCACGCCTTCAAATCGGTCATCGGACCCAAATTCCGCCTTCCTATGCATGGCGGGCCATCAACATCAACTCGGTCATCGGACCCAAATTCCGCCTTTCTGCGCATGGCACGCCATCAACTCGGTCATCGGACCCAAATTCCGCCTTCCTGCGCATGGCAGGTCATCGGACACAAATTCAGACCTCGCGAATATGCATACGTATCGAATCGGTCATCGGACCCAACTTCCGACTTCATCCATACTGTAGGGTCTCTGAGGTTGGCGCGGTGCGCTCAACCCGGGGAGTCGACCCATCGAAGCATACACCTCCCCTATATAAGCTATTTGTCCGATTCCCACACCTGTGTAGTTTGCACCTCTGACCAGGACATCGACCCCAACTTCCGAACTCGACTGCAACGACGGCACCAGCGCCTTGGTGCGCACCTTGCGACGCACAGTCCCAACATTCGCCTTCCTGCACATGGCAGGTCATCGGACCCAAATTCCGACCTCGCGAGTATGCCTACATATCGAATCGGTCATCGGACCCAACTTCCGACTTCATCCATACCGTAGGGTCTTTGAGGTTGGCGCGGTGCGCTCAACCCGGGGAGTCGACCCAACGAAGCATACACCTCCCCTATATAAGCTATTTGTCCGATTCCCACACCTGTGTAGTTTGCACCTCCGATCAGGACATCGACCCCAACTTCCGAACTCGCCTGCAACGACCGAACCAGCGCCTTGGTGCGCACCTTGCAACGCACAGTGCCAACATTCGCCTTCCTCAACATGGCAGGTCATCGGACCCAAATTCCGACCTCGCGAGTATGCCTACATATCGAATCGGTCATCGGACCCAACTTCCGACTTCATCCATACCGTAGGGTCTTTGAGGTTGGCGCGGTGCGCTCAACCCGGGGAGTCGACCCAACGAAGCATACACCTCCCCTATATAAGCTATTTGTCCGATTCCCACACCTGTGTAGCTTGCACCTCCGATCAGGACATCGACCCCAACTTCCGAACTCGACTAAAAAGACCGCACCAGCGCCTTGGTGTGCACCTTGCAACGCACAGTGCCAACATTCGCCTTCCTACACATGGCAGGTCATCGGACCCAAATTCCGACCTCATGAGCATACCTACTAATCGAATCGGTCATCGGACCCAACTTCCGACTTCATCCATACCGTAGGGTCTTTGAGGTTGGCGCGGTGCGCTCAACCTGGGGAGTCGACCCATCGAAGCATACACCTCCCCTATATAAGCTATTTGTCCGATTCCGACACCTGTGTAGTTTGCACCTCCGCTCAGGACATCGACCCCAACTTCCGAACTCGCCTGCAACGACCGAACCAGCGCCTTGGTGCGCACCAAAAGTGCGCACTTTTGGTGCGCACCAAAAGTGCGCACTTTTGGAGGGCACTTTTTGGAGGGCACTTTTCTGCGCTCCAAAGGTGCGCACTTTTGGAGGGCACTTTTTGGAGGGCACTTTTCTGCGCTCCAAAGGTGCGCACTTTTGGAGGGCACTTTTTGGAGGGCACTTTTCTGCGCTCCAAAGGTGCGCACTTTTGGAGGGCACTTTTTGGAGGGCACTTTTCTGCGCTCCAAAGGTGCGCACTTTTGGAGGGCACTTTTTGGAGGGCACTTTTCTGCGCTCCAAAGGTGCGCACTTTTGGAGGGCACTTTTTGGAGGGCACTTTTCTGCGCTCCAAAGGTGCGCACTTTTGGAGGGCACTTTTTGGAGGGCACTTTTCTGCGCTCCAAAGGTGCGCACTTTTGGAGGGCACTTTTTGGAGGGCACTTTTCTGCGCTCCAAAGGTGCGCACTTTTGGAGGGCACTTTTGTGCACTCCAAAGGTGCGCACTTTTGGAGGGCACTTTTCCTGCGCTCCAAAGGTGCACACCTAGGTGAGCACCTTCGACCACACCTTGTAGCACACCAAACTCTGACTTTCGACTTCATCCGCAATGCAGGGTCTTTGAGGTTGGCGCAATGCGCACAACCAGGGGAGTCGACCCATCAAACCCAACACCTCCCCTATATAAGCTATTTGTCTGATTCTCATACATGCGTAGCCTGCAAGAGCAATTAGGACATCGACCCCAACTTTCGGCTTCTAAACGAAAACAAGGTCTTTGAGGTTGGCGCAGTGCGCACAACCAGGGGAGTCAACCCACCGAATGCAACACCTCCCCTATATAAGCTATTTGTCTGATTCTCATACATGCGTAGACTGCAGCAATGATTAGGACATCCACCCCAACTTTTGACTTCTTAAACAAGACAGGGTCTTTGAAGTTGGTGCAGTGCACACAACCAGGGGAGTCGACCCATCAAACGCAACACCTCCCCTATATAAAGCTATTTGTCCGATTCTCATACGTGTAGTCTGCAGCAGCGATTACGACATCGACCCCAACTTCCGAATTCGTTTGCATTGACCGCACCAAAGGTGCGCGCCTTGGTGTGCACCCTGGAGTGCACTTTGGTGCTCACCTCGGTGCACACTTTGGTGTGCACCAAAGGTGCGCACCTTGGAGCGCACCAAAGGTGTACACTTTGGAGCGCACCACATAGGGTCTTTGAGAGGTTGGCGCAGTGCGCACACCAAGGTGGGTGTTGAGGTGCGTGCCGAGGTGGGTGGGTGCTAGGGTGCGCTCCATGGTGGGTGCCAGGGTGGGTGCGTGCTAGGGTGGATTCCAAAGAGGGTCATAGGGTGGGTGCCAAGGTGGGTTGGTGATATAGTGGGTTCAAAGGTGGGTACTAGGGTGGGTTCCAAGGTGGGTCACAAGTTGGGTGCCAGGATGCGTGGGTGTTAGGTTGGGTGCCAAGGTGGGCTCCTGCGTGGGTGGGTGCTAGGGTGGGTTTCAAGGTGGACGCGAGGGCGGGTGCCAAGGTGGGTAACAAGTTGGGTGTTAGGATGGGTGAGTGCTAGAGTGGGTGCCAAGGTGGGTGGGTGCTAAGGTGGATGCCAAGGTGGTTCACAGGGTGGGTGGGTTCTAGGGTGAGTTCCAAGGTGGGTCACAGGTTCAGTGCTAGGGTGGGTGTCAAGGCGGGTGTCGAGGTGCCTGGGTGCTAGGGTGTGGATGCCAATGTGGGTCATAGGGTGGGTACTAGGGTGGGCTGCAATGTGGGTGCCAAGGTGGGTAACATGCTCGGTGGGTTCTAAATTGGGTGCCAGGGTGGGTGTGCACCCACCTTGCCCGAGGTGGGTGCCAAGGTGCCAGTGTGGGTGGGTGCTAAGGTGGATGCCAAGGTGGGTGAGAAGGTGGGTGATAGGTTGAGTGGTAGGATGGGTGGGTGCCAAGATGGGTCACAGGGTGGGTGCAAGGGTGGGTAGGTGCTAGGGTTGGTGTCAGGGTGGGTGGGTGCTAGGTTGGGTTCCAAGGTGGGTGCGAGGGTGAGTGTCAAGGTGGGTCACAGGTTAGGTGCTAGGATGGGTGAGTGCTAGGGTGCAAAGGTGCCAGGGTGGGTGCTAGGATGGGTCGATGCTAGGGTGAGTGGCAAGGTGGGTCCACAAGTGTCAAGGTGGGTGCCGAGGTGGGTGCCAAGTTGGGTTCCAAGGTGGGTGCCAACGTGGGTGCTAGGGTGCGTGGGTTAAAGGGTGTGTCACAACGTGGGTGCCAGGATGGGTGCGCACCCACACTGGCCAAGACGGGTGCAAGGTTGGGTTCCAAGCCCGGTCACAGGCTGGGTGCTAGGATGGGTGGGTGCCAAGGTGGGCACCAGGGTGGGTGCACCCACCCTGGCCAAGGTGGGTCACGGGGTGGGTCCTAGGGTGGGTAACGGGGTGGGTACTAAGGTGCGTGCCAAGGTGGGTCATAGGGTGGGTGCCAAGGTGGGCACCAGGGTGGGTGTGCACCAACCCTAGCCAGGGTAGGTCACGGGGTGGTTGTCGGGGTGGGCTTCAAGGAGCCAAGGTGGGTGGCAAGTAGCCAAGTTGCGTGCCAAGGTGGGTGTCGGGGTGGGTGCCAAGGATCCAAGGTGGGTGCCAAGGAACCAAGGTGGGTGTCTGGGTGGGTGCCGAGGTGGGAGCCAGGGTGGGTCCCAAGGTGAGTGCAAAGGTGGGTGCCAGGGTCAAGGTGAGTGCCAATGTGGGTTCCAAGGTGCCAGGGTCAGGGTGAGTGCCAATGTGGGTTCAAAGGTGCTAAGTTGGGTGCGAGGTTGGGTGTGAGGGTGGGTGGGTGCCAAGGTGTGCTAGGTGGAAGCCCGGGTGGGTCGGCATCCCATGGGTGTCGAGTTGGGTGCCTGATGGGTGCTTCTTGTCAAGTTTTAGTCGTCGGGACTCATTTCGAGCCTTAGAGGTCGTTTCTTGTCCGGTTGCCCTGTCTTCGACCTGGGAACCCAATTTTGGTCCTCGGGTCCCATTTTTTTTTGTCTCGCATCCCACTTTTGGCCTGTGGCCTTTTCGGGGTCGATTCTCGTTTTGGGCATCAGAGCATGTTTCTTCTCCTAAAACCCAATATTTGTTTATTAAGTCTCGGAACACATTTTTGTTCTCGTGGACCCATCATGGGTCTTGGAACGCATTTGTGGTCCTTGGGTCCCATTTTGCATCCCGAAACTTGTGTTTTGGTGCTTGATCCCTATTTTGGGTGCCCACCTTGCACCAAGTGCGCACCCGGGGCAAACCGAGCGCCTTGGTGCACCGGGGCAAGATCGAGCGTGCACCCGAGGCGCCCCGAACATGCACCAAGGTGCACTCGGCCCACATGTGAGCGCAGGTCGTTGCGCCCGAGGTGGTGTGTGGGCACCGCGTTGCAGACGGGACACTGCACGCACACGACGCCCCGTCCAGGTGCACGCACGTAGGCCGGGCCGGGTGCACACCCGATGCCCTAGCAAGGTGCGTGCACCCGGGCAGGGCTCACACTTGGCGAACGGGGCGCACTTCGCGAGGGAGGGTGTGCACCTCGACGGGGGTGGGTGGCCGGGGTGGATTCGCACGTGGGTCGCGGTTTGCTAAGTACACACTGCGACAAGCTCATAACGGGTGCGATCATACCAGCGTTAGTGCACCGGATCCCATCAGAACTCCGCAGTTAAGCGCGCTTGGGCCGGAGTAGTACTGGGATGGGTGACCTCCCGGGAAGTCCCGGTGTTGCACCCTTTTTTAGTTTTTCGCCGGGCGTCGCAATGCTATTTGAATTAACCTTTTGCCCGTTTGCGTTCTCGTCGGGGCCGGGCCGGGCCGGGGTGCGTTGCCCGCACTACCGCGCGCGCCGGGGCGACACCGAGCGCGCACCCGAGGCGCCCCGAGCACACAGGCCACGGTGCAACCCGGGCGTTGTGCACGCACCCCGGTGCGCCCGAGGTGCTGCGCGCGCACCCAGGTGAAATCGGTGTGCACCTCGGCCAGTGCGCGCTCGGTCGAGTCGCGCACGTTGGCCAAGGTGCACGGTGATGTTTCTTACTCTAAGGTTCCGCACCAGACGCCCGGGACAGGTGAGCGAAGCTGGGCGGGGCCGGGTGCGCGCCCGGGGCAGGTGCACGCAGCTGGAGAGAGCTTTGGAGCGCACCAGAGGTGCGCACCTTGGAGCACACTTCGGAGCGCACCAATGATGCGCTCCATTCAAAAGTTTCCTGAAAAGGCAAAAAAAGTTGAGATTATAGAATTTCCCACTTGAGAGATTGTAAAAAAAAAAAATTTAAAATGAAGGAAACGCGGGTGCCAAGGTGTGCGCGCCCGGGTGCGCAGCCCAGCCAAGGTGTGCGCACCAAGGCGCCCACCCTGGCGAAGGTGCACGCAAGGTGCGCACCCGAGGCAAACCGGACAATTAACCCAACTTTCGACTTCGCGCGCACCTGCGCACCTTGGAGCGCACTTCGGAGCGCTCCTTGGTGCGCACCAATCTTGGGCACCTCGGAGTGCACCATGGCGCCCACCAAGGTGCGCACCCGGGGCAAACCGAGCTTCGACTTCGTGCGCACCTTGGAGGCGCCCACCAAGGTGCGCAGCCCAGCCAAGGCGTGCGCATCAAGGTGCGCACCCGGGGCAAACCGAGCTCCGACTTCGTACGCACCATGGAGCGCACAAAAGGTGCGCAACCCAGCCAAGGTGTGCGCACCCCGGGCAAACCGAGCTCCGAATCGTGCGCACCAGAGGTGCACGCCATCGTGCGCACCTTGGAGCACACTTCGGAGCCCTCCTTGGTGCGCACCGATGTTGCGCACCTCGGAGCGCACCCGGGGAAAACAATGCAATTAACCCGACTTTTGACTTCGTGCGCACCTCGAAGCGCTCTCGGGTTCGCACCTCGGAGCACACCGAGGTGCGCACCTTTGATGCGCTGCCTTCACCAATTTCCAGAAAAGGCAAGAAAACATTGAGAAGGTGTGCGCACCGAGGTGCCCACCCTGGCGAAGGTGCACGCGAGGTGCGCACCCGGGGCAAACCGGGCTCCGACTTCGTGCACGCCATGCTGCGCACCTTGGAGGGCCATGGTGCACACCTTGGAGCAAACTTCGGAGCGCTCAATGGTGCCCAACCCAGCCAAGGTGCCCACCGCGGCGAAGGTGCACGCGAGGTGCGCACCCGGGGCAAACCGGGCTCCGACTTCGTGCACGCCGCACCTTGGAGCACACTTCGGAGCGCTCCTTGGTGCGCACCAGGGCGCGCAAACCAGCCGAGGTGCCCACCCCGGCGAAGGTGCACGCGAGGTGCGCACCCGGGGCAAACCGGGCTCCGACTTCGTGCACGCCATGGTGCGCACCCGGGGCAAACCGGACTCCGACTTCGTGCAGGCCGCACCTTGGAGCACACTTCGGAGCGCTCCTTGGTGCGCACCATGGTGCCCACCAGGGCGCGCAACCCAGCCAAGGTCTGCACACCAAGGTGCCCACCCCGGCGAAGGTGCACGCGAGGTGCGCACCCGAGGCAAACCGGGCTCCGACTTCGTGCACGCCATGGTGCCCACCGCGGCGAAGGTGCACGCGAGGTGCGCACCCGGGGCAAACCGGGCTCCGACTTCGTGCACGGCGCACCTTGGAGCACACTTCGGAGCGCTCCTTGGTGCGCACCATGGTGCCCACCAGGGCGCGCAACCCAGCCAAGGTGTGCGCACCAAGGTGCACGCGAGGTGCGCACCCGGGGCAAACCGGGGTCCGACTTCGTGCACGCCGCACCTTGGAGCACACATCGGGGCGCTCCCGGGTTCGCACCGTGGTGGGCACCTCGGAGCACACCAAGGTGGGCAGCGAGGTGCGCACCTTTGATGCGATGCCTTCACTAATTTCCATAAAAGGCAAAAAAAAATGAGATTTTAAAATTTCCGTTTTGAAAGATAGTGAAAAAAAGGGAATGCTGGTGCCATCTTGAGCCCGCCCTGGTGCGCAGCCCAGCCAAGGTGTGCGCACCAAGGTGCCCACCCTGGCGAAGGTGCGCGCCCGGGCAATTAACCCAACTTCCAACCTCGCGCGCGCCAGGGTGGGAGCGCACCCAACAACCGGGCCTGGGAAGAGCCAATGCGAGAAACCCCACCAAACGCTCTGACAAAAAAAGAGGGGGCGCTCCAGTAACCCCGCTTCGGAGCGCACCCTGGGCAAACCCAGCCAAGGTGCCCACCCCGGCCAAGGTGCAGGCGAGGTGCGCACCCGGGGCAAACCGGGCTCCGACAACGTGCACGCCGCACCTTGGAGCACACTTCGTAGCGCTCCCGGGTGCGCACCTTTGATGCGCTGCCTTCACTAATTTCCAGAAAAGGCAAAAAAAAAAGGAGATTTTGAAATTTCCGTTTTGAAAGATAGTGAAAAAAACGGAACGCGGGTGCCATCTTGAGCCCGCCCTGGTGCGCAGCCCAGGCAAGGTGCCCACCCTGGCAAAGGTGCGCACCCGGGCAATTAACCCTACTTCCGACTTCGTGCGCGCCAGGGTGGCAACCGGGCCTGGGAAGAGCCAATGCGAGAAACCCCACCAAACGCTCCGACAAAAAAAGAGGCGGCGCTCCAATAACCCCGCTTCGGAGCGCAGCCGGGGCAAACCCAGCCAAGGTGCCCACCCCGACGAAGGTGCACGCGAGGAGCGCACCCGGGGCAAACCGGGCTCCGACAACGTGCACGCAGCACCTTGGAGCACACTTCGAAGCACTCCCGGGTGCCCACCGGCGTTGCGCACCGTGGTGGGCAGCGAGGTGCGCACCTTTGATGCGCTGCCTTCACTAATTTCCAGAAAAAGGCAAAAAAAAATGAGATTTTAAAATTTCCGTTTTGAAAGATAGTGAAAAAAAAGGAACGCGGGTGCCATCTTGAGCCCGCCCTGGTGCGCAGCCCAGGCAAGGCATGCGCACCAAGGTGCCCACCCGAGGTGCACACCCGGGGCAAACCGGGCTCCGACTTCGTGCAGGCCGCACCTTGGAGCACACTTCGGAGCGCTCCTTGGTGCGCACCATGGTGCCCACCAGGGCGCGCAACCCAGCCAAGGTCTGCACACCAAGGTGCCCACCCCGGCGAAGGTGCACGCGAGGTGCGCACCCGGGGCAAACCGGGCTCCGACTTCGTGCACGCCATGGTGCCCACCGCGGCGAAGGTGCACGCGAGGTGCGCACCCGGGGCAAACCGGGCTCCGACTTCGTGCACGGCGCACCTTGGAGCACACTTCGGAGCGCTCCTTGGTGCGCACCATGGTGCCCACCAGGGCGCGCAACCCAGCCAAGGTGTGCGCACCAAGGTGCACGCGAGGTGCGCACCCGGGGCAAACCGGGGTCCGACTTCGTGCACGCCGCACCTTGGAGCACACATCGGGGCGCTCCCGGGTTCGCATCGTGGTGGGCACCTCGGAGCACACCAAGGTGGGCAGCGAGGTGCGCACCTTTGATGCGATGCCTTCACTAATTTCCATAAAAGGCAAAAAAAAACGAGATTTTAAAATTTCCGTTTTGAAAGATAGTGAAAAAAAGGGAATGCTGGTGCCATCTTGAGCCCGCCCTGGTGCGCAGCCCAGCCAAGGTGTGCGCACCAAGGTGCCCACCCTGGCGAAGGTGCGCGCCCGGGCAATTAACCCAACTTCCAACCTCGCGCGCGCCAGGGTGGGAGCGCACCCAACAACCGGGCCTGGGAAGAGCCAATGCGAGAAACCCCACCAAACGCTCTGACAAAAAAAGAGGGGGCGCTCCAGTAACCCCGCTTCGGAGCGCACCCTGGGCAAACCCAGCCAAGGTGCCCACCCCGGCCAAGGTGCAGGCGAGGTGCGCACCCGGGGCAAACCGGGCTCCGACAACGTGCACGCCGCACCTTGGAGCACACTTCGTAGCGCTCCCGGGTGCGCACCTTTGATGCGCTGCCTTCACTAATTTCCAGAAAAGGCAAAAAAAAAAGGAGATTTTGAAATTTCCGTTTTGAAAGATAGTGAAAAAAATGGAACGCGGGTGCCATCTTGAGCCCGCCCTGGTGCGCAGCCCAGGCAAGGTGCCCACCCTGGCAAAGGTGCGCACCCGGGCAATTAACCCTACTTCCGACTTCGTGCGCGCCAGGGTGGCAAACCGGGCTCCGACTTCGTGCAGGCCGCACCTTGGAGCACACTTCGGAGCGCTCCTTGGTGCGCACCATGGTGCCCACCAGGGCGCGCAACCCAGCCAAGGTCTGCACACCAAGGTGCCCACCCCGGCGAAGGTGCACGCGAGGTGCGCACCCGGGGCAAACCGGGCTCCGACTTCGTGCACGCCATGGTGCCCACCGCGGCGAAGGTGCACGCGAGGTGCGCACCCGGGGCAAACCGGGCTCCGACTTCGTGCACGGCGCACCTTGGAGCACACTTCGGAGCGCTCCTTGGTGCGCACCATGGTGCCCACCAGGGCGCGCAACCCAGCCAAGGTGTGCGCACCAAGGTGCACGCGAGGTGCGCACCCGGGGCAAACCGGGGTCCGACTTCGTGCACGCCGCACCTTGGAGCACACATCGGGGCGCTCCCGGGTTCGCACCGTGGTGGGCACCTCGGAGCACACCAAGGTGGGCAGCGAGGTGCGCACCTTTGATGCGATGCCTTCACTAATTTCCATAAAAGGCAAAAAAAAACGAGATTTTAAAATTTCCGTTTTGAAAGATAGTGAAAAAAAGGGAATGCTGGTGCCATCTTGAGCCCGCCCTGGTGCGCAGCCCAGCCAAGGTGTGCGCACCAAGGTGCCCACCCTGGCGAAGGTGCGCGCCCGGGCAATTAACCCAACTTCCAACCTCGCGCGCGCCAGGGTGGGAGCGCACCCAACAACCGGGCCTGGGAAGAGCCAATGCGAGAAACCCCACCAAACGCTCTGACAAAAAAAGAGGGGGCGCTCAAGTAACCCCGCTCCGGAGCGCACCCTGGGCAAACCCAGCCAAGGTGCCCACCCCGGCCAAGGTGCAGGCGAGGTGCGCACCCGGGGCAAACCGGGCTCCGACAACGTGCACGCCGCACCTTGGAGCACACTTCGTAGCGCTCCCGGGTGCGCACCTTTGATGCGCTGCCTTCACTAATTTCCAGAAAAGGCAAAAAAAAAAGGAGATTTTGAAATTTCCGTTTTGAAAGATAGTGAAAAAAAGGGAACGCGGGTGCCATCTTGAGCCCGCCCTGGTGCGCAGCCCAGGCAAGGTGCCCACCCTGGCAAAGGTGCGCACCCGGGCAATTAACCCTACTTCCGACTTCGTGCGCGCCAGGGTGGCAAACCGGGCTCCGACTTCGTGCAGGCCGCACCTTGGAGCACACTTCGGAGCGCTCCTTGGTGCGCACCATGGTGCCCACCAGGGCGCGCAACCCAGCCAAGGTCTGCACACCAAGGTGCCCACCCCGGCGAAGGTGCACGCGAGGTGCGCACCCGGGGCAAACCGGGCTCCGACTTCGTGCACGCCATGGTGCCCACCGCGGCGAAGGTGCACGCGAGGTGCGCACCCGGGGCAAACCGGGCTCCGACTTCGTGCACGGCGCACCTTGGAGCACACTTCGGAGCGCTCCTTGGTGCGCACCATGGTGCCCACCAGGGCGCGCAACCCAGCCAAGGTGTGCGCACCAAGGTGCACGCGAGGTGCGCACCCGGGGCAAACCGGGGTCCGACTTCGTGCACGCCGCACCTTGGAGCACACATCGGGGCGCTCCCGGGTTCGCACCGTGGTGGGCACCTCGGAGCACACCAAGGTGGGCAGCGAGGTGCGCACCTTTGATGCGATGCCTTCACTAATTTCCATAAAAGGCAAAAAAAAACGAGATTTTAAAATTTCCGTTTTGAAAGATAGTGAAAAAAAGGGAATGCTGGTGCCATCTTGAGCCCGCCCTGGTGCGCAGCCCAGCCAAGGTGTGCGCACCAAGGTGCCCACCCTGGCGAAGGTGCGCGCCCGGGCAATTAACCCAACTTCCAACCTCGCGCGCGCCAGGGTGGGAGCGCACCCAACAACCGGGCCTGGGAAGAGCCAATGCGAGAAACCCCACCAAACGCTCTGACAAAAAAAGAGGGGGCGCTCCAGTAACCCCGCTCCGGAGCGCACCCTGGGCAAACCCAGCCAAGGTGCCCACCCCGGCCAAGGTGCAGGCGAGGTGCGCACCCGAGGCAAACCGGGCTCCGACAACGTGCACGCCGCACCTTGGAGCACACTTCGTAGCGCTCCCGGGTGCGCACCTTTGATGCGCTGCCTTCACTAATTTCCAGAAAAGGCAAAAAAAAAAGGAGATTTTGAAATTTCCGTTTTGAAAGATAGTGAAAAAAACGGAACGCGGGTGCCATCTTGAGCCCGCCCTGGTGCGCAGCCCAGGCAAGGTGCCCACCCTGGCAAAGGTGCGCACCCGGGCAATTAACCCTACTTCCGACTTCGTGCGCGCCAGGGTGGCAACCGGGCCTGGGAAGAGCCAATGCGAGAAACCCCACCAAACGCTCCGACAAAAAAAGAGGCGGCGCTCCAATAACCCCGCTTCGGAGCGCAGCCGGGGCAAACCCAGCCAAGGTGCCCACCCCGACGAAGGTGCACGCGAGGTGCGCACCCGGGGCAAACCGGGCTCCGACAACGTGCACGCAGCACCTTGGAGCACACTTCGAAGCACTCCCGGGTGCCCACCGGCGTTGCGCACCGTGGTGGGCAGCGAGGTGCGCACCTTTGATGCGCTGCCTTCACTAATTTCCAGAAAAAGGCAAAAAAAAATGAGATTTTAAAATTTCCGTTTTGAAAGATAGTGAAAAAAAAGGAACGCGGGTGCCATCTTGAGCCCGCCCTGGTGCGCAGCCCAGGCAAGGCATGCGCACCAAGGTGCCCACCCGAGGTGCACACCCGGGACAAACCGGGCTCCGACTTCGTGCAGGCCGCACCTTGGAGCACACTTCGGAGCGCTCCTTGGTGCGCACCATGGTGCCCACCAGGGCGCGCAACCCAGCCAAGGTCTGCACACCAAGGTGCCCACCCCGGCGAAGGTGCATGCGAGGTGCGCACCCGGGGCAAACCGGGCTCCGACTTCGTGCACGCCATGGTGCCCACCGCGGCGAAGGTGCACGCGAGGTGCGCACCCGGGGCAAACCGGGCTCCGACTTCGTGCACGGCGCACCTTGGAGCACACTTCGGAGCGCTCCTTGGTGCGCACCATGGTGCCCACCAGGGCGCGCAACCCAGCCAAGGTGTGCGCACCAAGGTGCACGCGAGGTGCGCACCCGGGGCAAACCGGGGTCCGACTTCGTGCACGCCGCACCTTGGAGCACACATCGGGGCGCTCCCGGGTTCGCACCGTGGTGGGCACCTCGGAGCACACCAAGGTGGGCAGCGAGGTGCGCACCTTTGATGCGATGCCTTCACTAATTTCCATAAAAGGCAAAAAAAAACGAGATTTTAAAATTTCCGTTTTGAAAGATAGTGAAAAAAAGGGAATGCTGGTGCCATCTTGAGCCCGCCCTGGTGCGCAGCCCAGCCAAGGTGTGCGCACCAAGGTGCCCACCCTGGCGAAGGTGCGCGCCCGGGCAATTAACCCAACTTCCAACCTCGCGCGCGCCAGGGTGGGAGCGCACCCAACAACCGGGCCTGGGAAGAGCCAATGCGAGAAACCCAACCAAACGCTCTGACAAAAAAAGAGGGGGCGCTCCAGTAACCCCGCTTCGGAGCGCACCCTGGGCAAACCTAGCCAAGGTGCCCACCCCGGCCAAGGTGCAGGCGAGGTGCGCACCCGGGGCAAACCGGGCTCCGACAACGTGCACGCCGCACCTTGGAGCACACTTCGTAGCGCTCCCGGGTGCGCACCTTTGATGCGCTGCCTTCACTAATTTCCAGAAAAGGCAAAAAAAAAAGGAGATTTTGAAATTTCCGTTTTGAAAGATAGTGAAAAAAACGGAACGCGGGTGCCATCTTGAGCCCGCCCTGGTGCGCAGCCCAGGCAAGGTGCCCACCCTGGCAAAGGTGCGCACCCGGGCAATTAACCCTACTTCCGACTTCGTGCGCGCCAGGGTGGCAACCGGGCCTGGGAAGAGCCAGTGCGAGAAACCCCACCAAACGCTCCGACAAAAAAAGAGGCGGCGCTCCAATAACCCCGCTTCGGAGCGCAGCCGGGGCAAACCCAGCCAAGGTGCCCACCCCGACGAAGGTGCACGCGAGGTGCGCACCCGGGGCAAACCGGGCTCCGACAACGTGCACGCAGCACCTTGGAGCACACTTCGAAGCACTCCCGGGTGCCCACCGGCGTTGCGCACCGTGGTGGGCAGCGAGGTGCGCACCTTTGATGCGCTGCCTTCACTAATTTCCAGAAAAAGGCAAAAAAAAATGAGATTTTAAAATTTCCGTTTTGAAAGATAGTGAAAAAAAAGGAACGCGGGTGCCATCTTGAGCCCGCCCTGGTGCGCAGCCCAGGCAAGGCATGCGCACCAAGGTGCCCACCCGAGGTGCACACCCGGGGCAAACCGGGCTCCGACTTCGTGCAGGCCGCACCTTGGAGCACACTTCGGAGCGCTCCTTGGTGCGCACCATGGTGCCCACCAGGGCGCGCAACCCAGCCAAGGTCTGCACACCAAGGTGCCCACCCCGGCGAAGGTGCACGCGAGGTGCGCACCCGGGGCAAACCGGGCTCCGACTTCGTGCACGCCGCACCTTGGAGCACACATCGGAGCGCTCCCAGGTTCGCACCAGCGTTGCGCACCTTTGATGCGCTGCCTTCACTAATTTCCAGAAAAGGCAAAAAAAAACGAGATTTTAAAATTTCCGTTCTGAAAGATAGTGAAAAAAACGGAACGCGGGTGCCATCTTGAGCCCTTCCTGGTGCGCAGCCCAGGCAAGTTGTGCGCACCAAGGTGCCCACCCTGGCGGAGGTGCGCGCCCGGGGCAATCCGGGCTCCGACTTCGTGCACTGCATGGTGCCCACCAAGGCGCGCAACCCAGCCAAGGTGCCCACCGCAGCGAAGGTGCACGCGAGGTGCACACCCGGGGCAAACCGGGCTCCGACTTCGTGCACGCCGCACCTTGGAGCACACTTCAGAGCGCTCCTTGGTGCGCACCAGGGCGCGCAACCCAGCCAAGGTCTGCACACCAAGGTGCTCACCCCGGCGAAGGTGCACGCGAGGTGCGCACCCGGGGCAAACCGGGCTCGGACTTCGTGCACGCCGCACCTTGGAGCACACATCGGAGCGCTCCCGGGTTCGCACCAGCATTGCGCACCTTTGATGCGCTGCCTTCACTAATTTCCAGAAAAGGCAAAAAAAAAAAAAAAACGAGATTTTAAAATTTCCGTTTTGAAAGATAGTGAAAAAAACGGAACGCGGGTGCCATCTTGAGCCCGCCCTGGCGAAGGTGCGCACTTGAGGCAAACCGGGCAATTAACCCAACTTCCGATTTCGTGCACGCCAGGGTGGGTGCGCACCCAACAACCGGGCCTGGGAAGCCCCAATGCGAGAAACCCCACCAAACGCTCGGACAAAAAAAGAGGGGCCGCTCCAATAACCCCACTTCG
>NW_026728842.1:180000-207500 GCF_030272615.1 Cryptomeria japonica
GACGCGTCCGACAAAGAGAACGTTCCAAGGCGGCAGAGGAGGTTACCAGCCGAAGGATGCAGTAGCGATAACAGGTATAGTTCCGCGGCGGCCGAGAAGACTCACCGCATAGGAATCGGGATGCGAGGCGAAGGATGCGCCGGGAAGGCCCCGACGACTAGGAAGAGGCTGCAGGGCCGCCTCGGAATGGTCCAAGCATCGGACGCGATTGGGACGACTACCAGTGCCAACCCCTTATCCCGCGATGCGTCCGATACACAGATAGTTCCAACGCGGCCGAGGAGCCTCACCGCATATCAATCGGGGTGCGAGGCGAGGGATGGGGCGGGAAGGCCCCAACGGCTACACGGAAGAGGCTTCAGGGCCACCTCGGTATGGTCCAAGCATCGGACGCGCTTGGGGCGACTACCAGTGCCAACCCCTTATCCCGCGATGCGTCCGATACACAGAAGGTTGCAAGGCGGCCGAGGAGCCTCACCGCATAGCAATCGGGGGTGCGAGGCGACGGATGCGGCGAGATGGCCCCAATGGCTAGACGGAAGAGGCTTCAGGGCCGCCTCGGAATGGTCCGAGCATCGGACGCGCTTGGGGCGACTACCAGTGACAACCCCTTATCCCGCGATGCGTCCGATACGAAGACGGTTCCAAGGCGGCCGAGGAGCCTCACCGCATAGCAATCGGGGGTGCGAGGCGACGGATGGCCCCAACGGCTAGACGGAAGAGGCTTCAGGGCCGCCTCGGAATGGTCCAAGCATCGGACGCGCTTGGGGCGACTACCAGTGACAACCCCTTATCCCGCGATGCGTCCGATTCGAAGATGGTTCCAAAGCGGCCGAGGAGCATCACCGCATAGCAATCGGGGTGCGAGGTGGGGGATGCGGCGAGATGGCCCCAACGGCTAGACGGAAGAGGCTGCAGGGCCGCCTCGGAATAGTCCAAGCATCGGACGCGCTTGGGGCGACTACCAGTGACAACCCCTTATCCTGCGATGCGTCCGATACGAAGATAGTTCCAAGGCGGTCGAGGAGCCTCACCGCATAGCAATCGGGGTGCGAGGTGGGGGATGCGGCGAGATGGCCCAAACGGCTAGACGAAAGAGGCTGCAGGGCCGCCTCGGAATAGTCCAAGCATCGGACGCGCTTGGGGCGACTACCAGTGACAACCCCTTATCCCGCGATGCGTCCGATACGAAGATAGTTCCAAGGTGGCCCAGGAGCCTCACCGCATAGCAATCCGGGTGCAAGGGGGGGGATGCGGCGAGATGGCCCCAACGGCTAGACGGAAGAGGCCACAGGGCCGCCTCGAAATAGTCCAAGCATCGGAGCCTCACCGCATAGCAATCCGGGTGCAAGGGGGGGGATGCGGCGAGATGGCCCCAACGGCTAGACGGAGGAGGCCACAGGGCCGCCTCGGAATAGTCCAAGCATCGGACGCGCTTGGGGCGACTACCAGTGACAACCCCTTATCCCGCGATGCGTCCGATACGAAGATAGTTCCAAGGCGGCCGAGGAGCCTCACCGCATAGCAATCGGGGTGCGAGGTGGGGGATGCGGCGAGATGGCCCCAACGGCTAGACGGAAGAGGCTGCAGGGCCGCCTCGGAATAGTCCAAGCATCGGACGCGCTTGGGGCGACTACCAGTGACAACCCCTTATCCCGCGATGCGTCCGATACGAAGATAGTTCCAAGGCGGCCGAGGAGCCTCACCGCATAGCAATCGGGGTGCGAGGTGGGGGATGCGGCGAGATGGCCCCAACGGCTAGACGGAAGAGGCTGCAGGGCCGCCTCGGAATAGTCCAAGCATCGGACGTGCTTGGGGCGACTACCAGTGACAACCCCTTATCTCGCGATGCGTCCGATACGAAGATAGTTCCAAGGCGGCCGAGGAGCCTCACCGCATAGCAATCGGGGTGCGAGGTGGGGGATGCGGCGAGATGGCCCCAACGGCTAGACGGAAGAGGCCACAGGGCCGCCTCGGAATAGTCCAAGCATCGGACGCAGCTTGGGGCGACTACCAGTGACAACCCCTTATCCCGCGATGCGTCCGATACGAAGATAGTTCCAAGGCGGCCGAGGAGCCTCACCGCATAGCAATCGGGGTGCGAGGTGGGGGATGCGGCGAGATGGCCCCAACGGTTAGACGAAAGAGGCTGCAGGGCCGCCTCGGAATAGTCCAAGCATCGGATGCGCTTGGGGCGACTACCAGTGACAACCCCTTATCCCGCGATGCGTCCGATACGAAGATAGTTCCCAGGCGGCCGAGGAGCCTCACCGCATAGCAATCGGGGTGCGAGGCGAGGGATGCGGCGAGATGGCCCCAAAGGCTAGACGGAAGAGGCTGCAGGGCCGCCTCGGAATAGTCCAAGCATCGGACGCGCTTGGGGTGACTACCACTGCCAACCCCTTATCCCGCGATGCGTCCGATACGAAGATAGTTCCGAGGCAGCCGAGGAGGTGGGGGATGCGGCGAGATGGCCCCAACGGCTAGACGGAAGAGGCTGCAGGGCCGCCTCGGAATAGTCCAAGCATCGGACGTCCTTGGGGCGACTACCAGTGACAACCCCTTATCCCGCGATGCGTCCGATACGAAGATAGTTCCCAGGCGGCCGAGGAGCCTCACTGCATAGCAATCGGGGTGCGAGGTGAGGGATGCGGCGAGATGGCCCCAAAGGCTAGACGGAAGAGGCTGCAGGGCCGCCTCGGAATAGTCCAAGCATCGGACGCGCTTGGGGCGACTACCACTGCCAACCCCTTATCCCGCGATGCGTCCGATACACAGATAGTTCCGAGGCAGCCGAGGAGGTGGGGGATGCGGCGAGATGGCCCCAACGGCTAGACGGAAGAGGCTGCAGGGCCGCCTCGGAATAGTCCAAGCATCGGACGCGCTTGGGGCGACTACCAGTGACAACCCCTTATCCCGCGATGCGTTCGATACGAAGATAGTTCCCAGGCGGCCGATGAGCCTCACCGCATAGCAATCGGGGTGCGAGGCGAGGGATGCGGCGAGATGGCCCCAAAGGCTACACGGAAGAGGCTGCAGGGCCGCCTCGGAATAGTCCAAGCATCGGACGCGCTTGGGGCGACTACCACTGCCAACCCCTTATCCCGCGATGCGTCCGATACACAGATAGTTCCGAGGCGGCCGAGGAGCCTCACAACATAGCAATCGTGGTGCGAGGTGGGGGATGCGGCGAGATGGCCCCAACGGCTGACGAAAGAGGCTTCAGGGCCGCCTCGGAATGGTCCAAGCATCGGACGCGCTTGGGGCGACTACCACTGCCAACCCCTTATCCCGCGATGCGTCCGATACACAGATAGTTCCGAGGCGGCCGAGGAGCCTCACAGCATAGCAATCGGGGTGCGAGGCGAGGGATGCGGCGAGAAAGCCCCAACGGCTAGAGGGAAGAGGCTTCAGGTCCGCCTCGGAATGGTCCAAGCATCGGACGCGCTTGGGGCGACTACCAGTGACAACCCCTTATCCCGCGACGCGTCCGATACACAGATAGTTCCAAGGCGGCCGAGGAGCCTCACCGCATAGCAATCGGGGTGCGAGGCGAGGGATGCGGCGAGAAGGACCCAACGGCTAGACGGAAGAGGCTTCAGGGCCGCCTCGGAATGGTCCAAGCATCGGACGCGCTTGGGGCGACTACCAGTGACAACCCCTTATCCCGCGACGCGTCCGATACACAGATAGTTCCAAGGCGGCCGAGGAGCCTCACCGCATAGCAATCGGGGTGCGAGGCGAGGGATGCGGCGAGAAGGACCCAACGGCTAGACGGAAGAGGCTTCAGGGCCGCCTCGGAATGGTCCAAGCATCGGACGCGCTTGGGGCGACTACCAGTGACAACCCCTTATCCCGCGACGCGTCTGATACACAGATAGTTCCAAGGCGGCCGAGGAGCCTCACCGCATAGCAATCGGGGTGCGAGGCGAGGGATGCGGCGAGAAGGACCCAACGGCTAGACGGAAGAGGCTTCAGGGCCGCCTCGGAATGGTCCAAGCATCGGACGCGCTTGGGGCGACTACCAGTGACAACCCCTTATCCCGCGACGCGTCCGATACATAGATAGTTCCAAGGCGGCCGAGGAGCCTCACCGCATAGCAATCGGGGTGCGAGGCGAGGGATGCGGCGAGAAGGACCCAACGGCTAGACGGAAGAGGCTTCAGGGCCGCCTCGGAATGGTCCAAGCATCGGACGCGCTTGGGGCGACTACCAGTGACAACCCCTTATCCCGCGACGCGTCCGATACACAGATAGTTCCAAGGCGGCCGAGGAGCCTCACCGCATAGCAATCGGGGTGCGAGGCGAGGGATGCGGCGAGAAGGACCCAACGGCTAGACGGAAGAGGCTTCAGGGCCGCCTCGGAATGGTCCAAGCATCGGACGCGCTTGGGGCGACTACCGTTGCCAACCCCTTATCCCGCGATGCGTCTGATACACAGATAGTTCCGAGGCGGCCGAGGAGCCTCACCGCATAGCAATCGGGTTGCGAGGCAGATTATTGGGAAGGGAACCCCCTGGGATGCGGCTCAAGCAGTGCCCAAAGGGACTGGAATGCGGAATCACATCGAGAGACCCAAATGCTATACGAGGGCTCAAATCGAATTATCGATTTGGCCACGACATGGACGCATCGGAACGACTACCTTTGCCGAACCACTCGCAATTGCATCCATACCGAAACCAATAGACATTTCCGTTAGAGCCCTCGCATAGCATTCGGGAATCTCGCATGCCCCTCTAAATCGACCAATGCTGGCGCTCAATGAAAATCCGAGCGCTACCACCGTTCGAGCGCCAGCATTGGTCGAGTTAGAGGGGCACGGGGGAGAATGCTCCAGTCAACACCTCCCCTATATAAGTTATTTGTCCGATTCTCGCACAACCGTAGTCTGCCTCGTCGAATCAAACAACGGTCCCAGATTCCGACTTCCGTTCCGTAGAGACCCAAAAGCTAGATGGAGGCTCGCAAGAAAGAGAGTCGGCACATAGCAATCAGGTTTCTCGAACGTTTAGGGACCGAGCTCACTTGCGGATAGGGCAAAATCCGCCAAGCAACCCAAAAGCTAGACGGGGGCTCGAATCGAATCGCCTAGGCGGCCACAACAACGACGTGTTAGATCGACTACCAGTGCCAAACCATTCAGCAAGACTAGTTTGTGTCGAGGCCGGATAGAGATTCTCAGAGAGCGCCCGCATAGCATTTAGGAGACCTGCCGCGTCCCTCACACTCGACAAATGGTGGTGCACGTTTATAAATCCGAGCGATCCCAACCCTTTCAAGCACCAACATCGGTCGAGATAGAGGGGCACGGAGGGGGCTGCGTGAGACAACACAGTCCCCTATATAAGTTATTTGTCCGATTCTCACACATCCGAAGAATGGTCATCAAATCGGACAACAGCCCAAACTTCCGACTTCCGTCCCAGAAAGCCCAAGAGCTATCTAAAACGTTCATGGCCGGAACTCGATCGCGGCTATACCAGTCCGCCAAGCAACCCAAAAGCTAGACTGGAGCTCTAGTTGAATCACCTCTGTGGCCACTGCAAGGACGTGTTGGAGCGACTACCATTGCCGAACCATTCCGCAGGTCGAGTCCATACCAAGGCCGCATAGAGATTCACGATGAGCTCCTGCATAGCAATCAGGAGACTTGCCGTGTCCATCACAATCGATAAATCCTGGTGCAAGATTTTTGCATCCGAGCTCTCCAACCAGTAGAGCACCAGCATCAATCGACATAAACGGGCACGGGGGGAGGATGCTCGAGAACACTACCTCCCCTGTAACGGGTCTGCATTGGGCAGAATACTTGCACAGTTTTTGGATCGGGTCCAGCCTTAGTGGGGTTCCATTTTGCATCGGAACTCTTTCTTTTGCATAGCCGACATGGAATTGGTGTTTCACACAGCCGACTTAATTCATTTCATCGGCGGGGCCGATATGTTTTATTTCCTTGGCGGGGGCCGACATGGGACTTGGCCGATGTTCTTCTTAGCGCGGACTTAACTCATATGAGTCCGGACCTATAGGGGCGCTAATTTTCCATTGGCGGGATTCCTTTTGGGCCGGCCCTATCCGCCCAACGGCTCTTTTATTTGGGTCCGACCCTCCAGTATATAAGATGAGCGGGATGCTCATTCTTGGCAAGCAGAAGCAGATTCAGAATCAGGATCATCAGCGATCAAGCATTCGGCAGCGAGCAGACGAGCAGACAGATGCGAGTCTTCGGCGTCGCAAGTCTGAGTGCGAGTATTGCAGCGAGGGACTTTATTGCTCAGGCGAGCATTGGGGTCTTGTGACTTGGCGATCTGGCACCTCGAGGAGCTAACTGGTTCTCCTCTCGAGCGAGCCGATCCCAGTCTGAGTCGAAGGGACTCTTTGTAACTTGTCCGAGTCAGATTGGCTGGCTGGGCAATCCATTTGGGGGCGACCGGTATTTCTCAATACCGAGTTCTATCCAGCATTGTAATCTTTGAGGATAATAATAAAGGATATGGGCACCTCGCCCCACCTTTGAATGTTGTGTTGTCTATTTTATTCCGCATTGCATCGTATCCTTTTATGCATTCTGGGAGCAAGTCGATCTGCATTTTCATTGTGCATTCCGCTTTAGCGCAATATTGGAAGGGACGAGGCGTAGGCCGAAGGTCTCTGACCTTGAACGGATCCGAGTCGGGTCGGGACTTGTCGGTGCCGCACAGGCTTAACTCCCAAAGCCCGTGACAGTTGGTATCAGAGCTTCGGATCAGATCCGGGGCTGTGCAGATCGAAAGATGGCAGATACAGATAGTCAGCATGAAGTGGAGGTCGTGCAACCTGAGAGTAAGGCTGCGAAGGTGTCTTCGAAGGGGAAAGATCCGAAGCACCGCGATTGGCTCCAAGACCATGAAAATCGACTCGAGGACTTGGAACAGTCCGACCTCGAGGAGCGCATGACGGCAGAGTGGTCGAAGCTGGCGGAACAGATAGAGTCTTTGAGGGAAGAGATCCGCTTCCTCAAAGAGGGGCAACAGATCTTCCATTCGTTGTTGCAGGGAGGAACGCATGGTTCTAAGGCAACTCGAGTTGGAACTTATGACGGTGAGCGCGATGACAAGGCACTTGATAATTTCTTCTGGGATGTTGAGGAGTACCTGTCGTGTGCACCGAAGACGTCTGATGAGGCACAGGTCAAGGATATTGCAACATACCTTACCGGCAGTGCGAAGCTGTGGTGGCGAACGCATCAGGCAGATGAACGCGCTGGGAAGACGGTGAAACCGATCAAGTCCTGGGCTGACTTGAAGGCAGCGCTTCATGATCAATTCCGACCTGGGAATTCGGATTGGATCATCCGATCCAGGTTCGATGAACTCAAGCATACTGGCACTATTCGAGAGTATGTCAAGGCATTTCAGGTGTTGGATTTGGAATGCACCAAGTTGAGCGACTTCGAGAAGTTATTCCTCTTCACTAAGGGTCTGCAACCCTGGGCGAAGGATGAGCTGAGGAGACAGAAAGTTCAGACTTTGGCCGAGGCGATCACAGTTGCGGATGGGCTGCTCGATTATAAGGGCGATGCAGCTAGGGGCTTTGGTGGAGCTCGAACAGACTACAAGAAGAACTTCCGCCGGAAAGAGAAGAAGGGAGGCGGACCTCCTTCTGATCCTAACGGCGAGCCCAGGAAGAAGAAACCGAAGAAGTCGAATGGAGGAGGTAACCCGAAGAAGAAAGATCACACACAGACTGAGAAGAAGAAGGATCGTGATCCAGGGTGTTTCATCTGTGGCAAAGATGATCACTGGGCACGGAGCTGTCCAGATCGGAGTAGGATCAACGCGCTGTTGTTCGAGGAGAAGAAGTTGCCCGCAATGAGCACCTTGCAACTCCTGAATGCAGTGCAACATTCTACCGAAGTGGCCGATAAGCACGAGTTGTGTTTTGTGGAGACTTTCTTTGGCAACAAGAAGGTGCTAGCTATGGTGGATTCAGGTGCCACCCACAACTACATCTCCGCATGCCGAGCGAAGAAGCTTGGACTCAAGATCGAGCCCACTACAAATCAGTTCAAGGCGGTGACCGCACCCGCGCAGCAGGTGAGCGGTGAGATCCATAAGGAAGTCATCCGAGTTGGGTCGTGGCAGGGTGTGCTTGATTTGATCGCCATTGGAATGAATGAGTTCGATCTCATACTCGGGCAGGAGTTCTTGAGGTCGGCATCAGCAGCTGTGGTGCCACACTTGAGCTGTTTGCTGATATTGGATCCGAGCAGACCAAGTATGGTTCCGATGATGAAGAGCGTGGAACAGGATCTCCTGTTGAATGCGCTCAGTGCTAAGCAGGTTGGCAAGGGAAGGCGAGAGGAGTTGTTTTTGGCCGCACTGATTGGAGATTGGGATGAAGGAGAGTCGTCAGGACCCTCTAACACCTCGGCGATCCAGGATGTGTTGTCCGAGTTTGCGGATGTTATGCCAGACCAGCTCCCAGCTGTGTTACCACCGAGGAGGCACGTTGATCACAGGATCGAACTGGAGTCAGGGGCAAGACCACCAGCGAAGGCTCCTTATCGACTCTCCGCACCAGAGATGGAAGAGTTGAGGAAGCAGTTGGCAGAGCTCGCTGAGGCAGGATACTTGCGTCCCTCCAGATCACCTTATGCTGCTCCAGTATTGTTCCAGCGCAAGAAGGATGGAAGCCTTCGGATGTGTGTGGACTATCGAGCTTTGAACAAGCTCACCATCAAGAACAAGTATCCGTTACCTCTCATAGCGGATAGCTTTGATCGACTGGTCGATGCAAGAGTGTTCACCAAGTTGGACCTGAGGCAGGGTTACTATCAGATCAGGATCGCGCCAGGTGATGAGGAGAAGACCGCGATCACGACGAGGTATGGTAGCTATGAATTCTTGGTTATGCCTTTTGGTCTCACTAACGCTCCTGCAACCTTCAGCACCTTGATGAACGATGTGTTTCGCTCATTATTGGACAAGTGCGTTGTTGTGTATCTGGATGACATTTTGGTATACAGTCGAGACATGGAGGAACACAAGCGGCACCTTCGGGAGGTGTTTGCTTTGTTGAGAGAACATCAGCTGTTCGCAAAGAAGGAAAAGTGTGCTTTTGCGCAGGAGGAAGTGCCGTTTCTGGGCCATATTCTTGGTCATGGCCAGATCCGACCAGACCCGGAGAAGCTTCAGGCAATCCGAGACTGGGAGCCGCTTCGCAATGTGCATGAGGTGAGACAGTTCCTTGGTTTAGCTAACTACTATCGCAAGTTTGTAGCAGGCTATTCCCGGATTGCGAGCCCCTTGACGGATCTGTTGAAGAAGGACCGCGGATGGAAATGGGGCGATAAGCAGCAGACAGCATTTGAGTTGCTAAAAGACAAGTTGACTGAGGAGCCAGTCCTTGCTTTGCCGAAATATGGCCAACCTTTTGAGGTCCAAACCGATGCGTCCGACTATGCCATGGGTGGAGTTTTGATGCAGGATGGGCATCCTGTGGCATATGAATCTCGGAAGTTGAATGACAGAGAGAGGAACTACTCGGCGCATGAGAAAGAGATGACTGCGATAGTGCACTGTTTGAGAACTTGGAGGCATTACTTGCTGGGGGTGCCGTTCATAGTGAAGACAGACAATGTCAGCTCCACTTACTTCAAGACTCAGTCTAAGCTCACCCCGAAGCAGGCGAGGTGGCAAGAATTCCTGGCAGAATTCGACTTTGAGCTGATATACAATCCGGGGCGACATAATGTGGTAGCCGATGCACTTAGCAGGAAGGCACAGCTTGGTGCTTTGAAGCTCCTGGGTCAGAGCCAAGTTGTGTTGAACGAAGACATGATTGAGAAAATCAAGGAGGGACTGGAGAATGACTCGCAGGCGTGGCAGATTGTATTGCAGGTGCAAGCTGGGCGAACTCGGAAGTTCGCACTTCAGGATGGACTCCTGTACTTTGCCGCAAACCGAGTCTACCTTCCGAAGTGGAGAGATGTTCGCAAGGAGGTCTTGCAGGAGTGTCATGATTCCGTTTGGGCAGGGCATCCGGGACAGAAGCGAACAATGGCCTTGTTGGAAAGAGGCTTCTACTGGCCTAACATGAGGGACGATGTTGAGAGGTATGTGAGGACTTGCCTCACTTGTCAGCAAGACAAAGCTCAGATGTTGCAGCCGGCGGGCTTGTTGCGTCCTCTCCCCGTTCCTGTGCGACCTTGGGCAAGTGTGAGCATGGACTTCATCACACAGTTGCCGGAAGTAGATGGACATTCTAGCATCATGGTCGTGGTAGATAGGTTCAGTAAGTATGCAATATTCATTGCATGTAAGACCTCGTGTCCAGCCGAGGAGGCGGCCGAGCTCTTTTTCAAGAATGTGGTCAAAAACTGGGGTATACCTTTGAGCATTGTAAGTGATCGGGACCCTCGATTCACTTCGAGCTTCTGGCAGGAGTTGTTCAAGATTGTTGGGACCCGACTCCTGATGAGTTCGGGGTTCCATCCCCAGACTGATGGACAGACAGAGCGGATTAATGGCATCCTCGAAGACTACCTAAGGCACTTCGTAGTCTCGGATCAGAGGAACTGGCCTAAGCTGCTGGATGTGGCCCAGTTCTCCTACAATCTGCAGAGGAGTGAGTCCTCGAAGTTCAGTCCTTTTGAGTTGGCTACGGGCCAACAACCTCTTTCACCCCACACAGTCTTGGCAGGATACCAAGGCGAGAATGTTGATGCAACAGAACGACTGAAGAGCTGGAATGAGAAGGTGGACTTGGCTCGTTACCATCTCACCCAGGCTTCAGACAGGATGAAGAAGTTTGCTGACAGGCACAGGCGTCGATTGGAGTTTGATGTTGGCGACAAAGTTTTGGTTCGCATGGATCAGGACCGATTCAAAGTCCCAAAGGGGCTGAGTGCTTCGTTGGTCAGACGATTTGATGGACCTTTCGAAGTCATTCGGAAGATCAATCCCGTCGCCTACCAACTCAACTTACCCCTCCATCTCAAGACTCATCCTGTTTTCCACGTCTCTCAGTTGAGACCGCATCATCCAGATGACGAAGATCTGATAAGAAATATTCCGAACAGAGGCCCGGCGAATGTGTTGGACAATCCGGACCGCAGAGTCAGCCAGGTCCTTGCAATGCGAACACGAGGAGGAGGCAAGAACGGCATCCGTGAGTTCTTGGTGATGTTCGAAGGACAGGGACGCGACTCCGCTTCCTGGGAACGCAGTGAGTCGTTATGGCGAGACGAGGAGATAATCATGGAGTTCCTCTCCAGGAGGAACCCGCCCAGACAGGAGTAGATTTCTGGGTCAATGCCTCCCAGTGCTTTGTGCAGGGGTGCTGGCGTCGAGGGCGCCGCCACTAGTTTAGTGGGGGAGGATGTAACGGGTCTGCATTGGGCAGAATACTTGCACAGTTTTTGGATCGGGTCCAGCCTTAGTGGGGTTCCATTTTGCATCGGAACTCTTTCTTTTGCATAGCCGACATGGAATTGGTGTTTCACACAGCCGACTTAATTCATTTCATCGGCGGGGCCGATATGTTTTATTTCCTTGGCGGGGGCCGACATGGGACTTGGCCGATGTTCTTCTTAGCGCGGACTTAACTCATATGAGTCCGGACCTATAGGGGCGCTAATTTTCCATTGGCGGGATTCCTTTTGGGCCGGCCCTATCCGCCCAACGGCTCTTTTATTTGGGTCCGACCCTCCAGTATATAAGATGAGCGGGATGCTCATTCTTGGCAAGCAGAAGCAGATTCAGAATCAGGATCATCAGCGATCAAGCATTCGGCAGCGAGCAGACGAGCAGACAGATGCGAGTCTTCGGCGTCGCAAGTCTGAGTGCGAGTATTGCAGCGAGGGACTTTATTGCTCAGGCGAGCATTGGGGTCTTGTGACTTGGCGATCTGGCACCTCGAGGAGCTAACTGGTTCTCCTCTCGAGCGAGCCGATCCCAGTCTGAGTCGAAGGGACTCTTTGTAACTTGTCCGAGTCAGATTGGCTGGCTGGGCAATCCATTTGGGGGCGACCGGTATTTCTCAATACCGAGTTCTATCCAGCATTGTAATCTTTGAGGATAATAATAAAGGATATGGGCACCTCGCCCCACCTTTGAATGTTGTGTTGTCTATTTTATTCCGCATTGCATCGTATCCTTTTATGCATTCTGGGAGCAAGTCGATCTGCATTTTCATTGTGCATTCCGCTTTAGCGCAATATTGGAAGGGACGAGGCGTAGGCCGAAGGTCTCTGACCTTGAACAGATCCGAGTCGGGTCGGGACTTGTCGGTGCCGCACAGGCTTAACTCCCAAAGCCCGTGACATCCCCTATATAAGTTATTTGTCCGATTCTCAAGCAGCCGAAGTCTGGTCATCGAATCGGGTCAAAGACCACAACTTCCGACTTTACCCACAATGCAAGTCATCGAATCGAACATCGGCCCCCGAGTCGGACTCCATGCGTATGTCAGGTCATCGGACCCAAATTCTGCCTTCCTGCGCATGGCGGGCCATCAATATCAACTCGGTCATCGGACCCAAACTCCGCCTTTCTGCGTATGGCACGCCTTCAAATCGGTCATCGGACCCAAATTCCGCCTTCCTATGCATGGCGGGCCATCAACATCAACTCGGTCATCGGACCCAAATTCCGCCTTTCTGCGCATGGCACGCCATCAACTCGGTCATCGGACCCAAATTCCGCCTTCCTGCGCATGGCAGGTCATCGGACACAAATTCAGACCTCGCGAATATGCATACGTATCGAATCGGTCATCGGACCCAACTTCCGACTTCATCCATACTGTAGGGTCTCTGAGGTTGGCGCGGTGCGCTCAACCCGGGGAGTCGACCCATCGAAGCATACACCTCCCCTATATAAGCTATTTGTCCGATTCCCACACCTGTGTAGTTTGCACCTCTGACCAGGACATCGACCCCAACTTCCGAACTCGACTGCAACGACGGCACCAGCGCCTTGGTGCGCACCTTGCGACGCACAGTCCCAACATTCGCCTTCCTGCACATGGCAGGTCATCGGACCCAAATTCCGACCTCGCGAGTATGCCTACATATCGAATCGGTCATCGGACCCAACTTCCGACTTCATCCATACCGTAGGGTCTTTGAGGTTGGCGCGGTGCGCTCAACCCGGGGAGTCGACCCAACGAAGCATACACCTCCCCTATATAAGCTATTTGTCCGATTCCCACACCTGTGTAGTTTGCACCTCCGATCAGGACATCGACCCCAACTTCCGAACTCGCCTGCAACGACCGAACCAGCGCCTTGGTGCGCACCTTGCAACGCACAGTGCCAACATTCGCCTTCCTCAACATGGCAGGTCATCGGACCCAAATTCTGACCTCGCGAGTATGCCTACATATCGAATCGGTCATCGGACCCAACTTCCGACTTCATCCATACCGTAGGGTCTTTGAGGTTGGCGCGGTGCGCTCAACCCGGGGAGTCGACCCAACGAAGCATACACCTCCCCTATATAAGCTATTTGTCCGATTCCCACACCTGTGTAGCTTGCACCTCCGATCAGGACATCGACCCCAACTTCCGAACTCGACTAAAAAGACCGCACCAGCGCCTTGGTGTGCACCTTGCAACGCACAGTGCCAACATTCGCCTTCCTACACATGGCAGGTCATCGGACCCAAATTCCGACCTCATGAGCATACCTACTAATCGAATCGGTCATCGGACCCAACTTCCGACTTCATCCATACCGTAGGGTCTTTGAGGTTGGCGCGGTGCGCTCAACCTGGGGAGTCGACCCATCGAAGCATACACCTCCCCTATATAAGCTATTTGTCCGATTCCGACACCTGTGTAGTTTGCACCTCCGCTCAGGACATCGACCCCAACTTCCGAACTCGCCTGCAACGACCGAACCAGCGCCTTGGTGCGCACCAAAAGTGCGCACTTTTGGTGCGCACCAAAAGTGCGCACTTTTGGTGCGCACCAAAAGTGCGCACTTTTGGAGGGCACTTTTTGGAGGGCACTTTTCTGCGCTCCAAAGGTGCGCACTTTTGGAGGGCACTTTTTGGAGGGCACTTTTCTGCGCTCCAAAGGTGCGCACTTTTGGAGGGCACTTTTTGGAGGGCACTTTTCTGCGCTCCAAAGGTGCGCACTTTTGGAGGGCACTTTTTGGAGGGCACTTTTCTGCGCTCCAAAGGTGCGCACTTTTGGAGGGCACTTTTTGGAGGGCACTTTTCTGCGCTCCAAAGGTGCGCACTTTTGGAGGGCACTTTTTGGAGGGCACTTTTCTGCGCTCCAAAGGTGCGCACTTTTGGAGGGCACTTTTTGGAGGGCACTTTTCTGCGCTCCAAAGGTGCGCACTTTTGGAGGGCACTTTTTGGAGGGCACTTTTCTGCGCTCCAAAGGTGCGCACTTTTGGAGGGCACTTTTGTGCACTCCAAAGGTGCGCACTTTTGGAGGGCACTTTTCCTGCGCTCCAAAGGTGCACACCTAGGTGAGCACCTTCGACCACACCTTGTAGCACACCAAACTCTGACTTTCGACTTCATCCGCAATGCAGGGTCTTTGAGGTTGGCGCAATGCGCACAACCAGGGGAGTCGACCCATCAAACCCAACACCTCCCCTATATAAGCTATTTGTCTGATTCTCATACATGCGTAGCCTGCAAGAGCAATTAGGACATCGACCCCAACTTTCGGCTTCTAAACGAAAACAAGGTCTTTGAGGTTGGCGCAGTGCGCACAACCAGGGGAGTCAACCCACCGAATGCAACACCTCCCCTATATAAGCTATTTGTCTGATTCTCATACATGCGTAGACTGCAGCAATGATTAGGACATCCACCCCAACTTTTGACTTCTTAAACAAGACAGGGTCTTTGAAGTTGGTGCAGTGCACACAACCAGGGGAGTCGACCCATCAAACGCAACACCTCCCCTATATAAAGCTATTTGTCCGATTCTCATACGTGTAGTCTGCAGCAGCGATTACGACATCGACCCCAACTTCCGAATTCGTTTGCATTGACCGCACCAAAGGTGCGCGCCTTGGTGTGCACCCTGGAGTGCACTTTGGTGCTCACCTCGGTGCACACTTTGGTGTGCACCAAAGGTGCGCACCTTGGAGCGCACCAAAGGTGTACACTTTGGAGCGCACCACATAGGGTCTTTGAGAGGTTGGCGCAGTGCGCACACCAAGGTGGGTGTTGAGGTGCGTGCCGAGGTGGGTGGGTGCTAGGGTGCGCTCCATGGTGGGTGCCAGGGTGGGTGCGTGCTAGGGTGGATTCCAAAGAGGGTCATAGGGTGGGTGCCAAGGTGGGTTGGTGATATAGTGGGTTCAAAGGTGGGTACTAGGGTGGGTTCCAAGGTGGGTCACAAGTTGGGTGCCAGGATGCGTGGGTGTTAGGTTGGGTGCCAAGGTGGGCTCCTGCGTGGGTGGGTGCTAGGGTGGGTTTCAAGGTGGACGCGAGGGCGGGTGCCAAGGTGGGTAACAAGTTGGGTGTTAGGATGGGTGAGTGCTAGAGTGGGTGCCAAGGTGGGTGGGTGCTAAGGTGGATGCCAAGGTGGTTCACAGGGTGGGTGGGTTCTAGGGTGAGTTCCAAGGTGGGTCACAGGTTCAGTGCTAGGGTGGGTGTCAAGGCGGGTGTCGAGGTGCCTGGGTGCTAGGGTGTGGATGCCAATGTGGGTCATAGGGTGGGTACTAGGGTGGGCTGCAATGTGGGTGCCAAGGTGGGTAACATGCTCGGTGGGTTCTAAATTGGGTGCCAGGGTGGGTGTGCACCCACCTTGCCCGAGGTGGGTGCCAAGGTGCCAGTGTGGGTGGGTGCTAAGGTGGATGCCAAGGTGGGTGAGAAGGTGGGTGATAGGTTGAGTGGTAGGATGGGTGGGTGCCAAGATGGGTCACAGGGTGGGTGCAAGGGTGGGTAGGTGCTAGGGTTGGTGTCAGGGTGGGTGGGTGCTAGGTTGGGTTCCAAGGTGGGTGCGAGGGTGAGTGTCAAGGTGGGTCACAGGTTAGGTGCTAGGATGGGTGAGTGCTAGGGTGCAAAGGTGCCAGGGTGGGTGCTAGGATGGGTCGATGCTAGGGTGAGTGGCAAGGTGGGTCCACAAGTGTCAAGGTGGGTGCCGAGGTGGGTGCCAAGTTGGGTTCCAAGGTGGGTGCCAACGTGGGTGCTAGGGTGCGTGGGTTAAAGGGTGTGTCACAACGTGGGTGCCAGGATGGGTGCGCACCCACACTGGCCAAGACGGGTGCAAGGTTGGGTTCCAAGCCCGGTCACAGGCTGGGTGCTAGGATGGGTGGGTGCCAAGGTGGGCACCAGGGTGGGTGCACCCACCCTGGCCAAGGTGGGTCACGGGGTGGGTCCTAGGGTGGGTAACGGGGTGGGTACTAAGGTGCGTGCCAAGGTGGGTCATAGGGTGGGTGCCAAGGTGGGCACCAGGGTGGGTGTGCACCAACCCTAGCCAGGGTAGGTCACGGGGTGGTTGTCGGGGTGGGCTTCAAGGAGCCAAGGTGGGTGGCAAGTAGCCAAGTTGCGTGCCAAGGTGGGTGTCGGGGTGGGTGCCAAGGATCCAAGGTGGGTGCCAAGGAACCAAGGTGGGTGTCTGGGTGGGTGCCGAGGTGGGAGCCAGGGTGGGTCCCAAGGTGAGTGCAAAGGTGGGTGCCAGGGTCAAGGTGAGTGCCAATGTGGGTTCCAAGGTGCCAGGGTCAGGGTGAGTGCCAATGTGGGTTCAAAGGTGCTAAGTTGGGTGCGAGGTTGGGTGTGAGGGTGGGTGGGTGCCAAGGTGTGCTAGGTGGAAGCCCGGGTGGGTCGGCATCCCATGGGTGTCGAGTTGGGTGCCTGATGGGTGCTTCTTGTCAAGTTTTAGTCGTCGGGACTCATTTCGAGCCTTAGAGGTCGTTTCTTGTCCGGTTGCCCTGTCTTCGACCTGGGAACCCAATTTTGGTCCTCGGGTCCCATTTTTTTTTGTCTCGCATCCCACTTTTGGCCTGTGGCCTTTTCGGGGTCGATTCTCGTTTTGGGCATCAGAGCATGTTTCTTCTCCTAAAACCCAATATTTGTTTATTAAGTCTCGGAACACATTTTTGTTCTCGTGGACCCATCATGGGTCTTGGAACGCATTTGTGGTCCTTGGGTCCCATTTTGCATCCCGAAACTTGTGTTTTGGTGCTTGATCCCTATTTTGGGTGCCCACCTTGCACCAAGTGCGCACCCGGGGCAAACCGAGCGCCTTGGTGCACCGGGGCAAGATCGAGCGTGCACCCGAGGCGCCCCGAACATGCACCAAGGTGCACTCGGCCCACATGTGAGCGCAGGTCGTTGCGCCCGAGGTGGTGTGTGGGCACCGCGTTGCAGACGGGACACTGCACGCACACGACGCCCCGTCCAGGTGCACGCACGTAGGCCGGGCCGGGTGCACACCCGATGCCCTAGCAAGGTGCGTGCACCCGGGCAGGGCTCACACTTGGCGAACGGGGCGCACTTCGCGAGGGAGGGTGTGCACCTCGACGGGGGTGGGTGGCCGGGGTGGATTCGCACGTGGGTCGCGGTTTGCTAAGTACACACTGCGACAAGCTCATAACGGGTGCGATCATACCAGCGTTAGTGCACCGGATCCCATCAGAACTCCGCAGTTAAGCGCGCTTGGGCCGGAGTAGTACTGGGATGGGTGACCTCCCGGGAAGTCCCGGTGTTGCACCCTTTTTTAGTTTTTCGCCGGGCGTCGCAATGCTATTTGAATTAACCTTTTGCCCGTTTGCGTTCTCGTCGGGGCCGGGCCGGGCCGGGGTGCGTTGCCCGCACTACCGCGCGCGCCGGGGCGACACCGAGCGCGCACCCGAGGCGCCCCGAGCACACAGGCCACGGTGCAACCCGGGCGTTGTGCGCGCACCCCGGTGCGCCCGAGGTGCTGCGCGCGCACCCAGGTGAAATCGGTGTGCACCTCGGCCAGTGCGCGCTCGGTCGAGTCGCGCACGTTGGCCAAGGTGCACGGTGATGTTTCTTACTCTAAGGTTCCGCACCAGACGCCCGGGACAGGTGAGCGAAGCTGGGCGGGGCCGGGTGCGCGCCCGGGGCAGGTGCACGCAGCTGGAGAGAGCTTTGGAGCGCACCAGAGGTGCGCACCTTGGAGCACACTTCGGAGCGCACCAATGATGCGCTCCATTCAAAAGTTTCCTGAAAAGGCAAAAAAAGTTGAGATTATAGAATTTCCCACTTGAGAGATTGTAAAAAAAAAAAATTTAAAATGAAGGAAACGCGGGTGCCAAGGTGTGCGCGCCCGGGTGCGCAGCCCAGCCAAGGTGTGCGCACCAAGGCGCCCACCCTGGCGAAGGTGCACGCAAGGTGCGCACCCGAGGCAAACCGGACAATTAACCCAACTTTCGACTTCGCGCGCACCTGCGCACCTTGGAGCGCACTTCGGAGCGCTCCTTGGTGCGCACCAATCTTGGGCACCTCGGAGTGCACCATGGCGCCCACCAAGGTGCGCACCCGGGGCAAACCGAGCTTCGACTTCGTGCGCACCTTGGAGGCGCCCACCAAGGTGCGCAGCCCAGCCAAGGCGTGCGCATCAAGGTGCGCACCCGGGGCAAACCGAGCTCCGACTTCGTACGCACCATGGAGCGCACAAAAGGTGCGCAACCCAGCCAAGGTGTGCGCACCCCGGGCAAACCGAGCTCCGAATCGTGCGCACCAGAGGTGCACGCCATCGTGCGCACCTTGGAGCACACTTCGGAGCCCTCCTTGGTGCGCACCGATGTTGCGCACCTCGGAGCGCACCCGGGGAAAACAATGCAATTAACCCGACTTTTGACTTCGTGCGCACCTCGAAGCGCTCTCGGGTTCGCACCTCGGAGCACACCGAGGTGCGCACCTTTGATGCGCTGCCTTCACCAATTTCCAGAAAAGGCAAGAAAACATTGAGAAGGTGTGCGCACCGAGGTGCCCACCCTGGCGAAGGTGCACGCGAGGTGCGCACCCGGGGCAAACCGGGCTCCGACTTCGTGCACGCCATGCTGCGCACCTTGGAGGGCCATGGTGCGCACCTTGGAGCAAACTTCGGAGCGCTCAATGGTGCCCAACCCAGCCAAGGTGCCCACCGCGGCGAAGGTGCACGCGAGGTGCGCACCCGGGGCAAACCGGGCTCCGACTTCGTGCACGCCGCACCTTGGAGCACACTTCGGAGCGCTCCTTGGTGCGCACCAGGGCGCGCAAACCAGCCGAGGTGCCCACCCCGGCGAAGGTGCACGCGAGGTGCGCACCCGGGGCAAACCGGGCTCCGACTTCGTGCACGCCATGGTGCGCACCCGGGGCAAACCGGACTCCGACTTCGTGCAGGCCGCACCTTGGAGCACACTTCGGAGCGCTCCTTGGTGCGCACCATGGTGCCCACCAGGGCGCGCAACCCAGCCAAGGTCTGCACACCAAGGTGCCCACCCCGGCGAAGGTGCACGCGAGGTGCGCACCCGGGGCAAACCGGGCTCCGACTTCGTGCACGCCATGGTGCCCACCGCGGCGAAGGTGCACGCGAGGTGCGCACCCGGGGCAAACCGGGCTCCGACTTCGTGCACGGCGCACCTTGGAGCACACTTCGGAGCGCTCCTTGGTGCGCACCATGGTGCCCACCAGGGCGCGCAACCCAGCCAAGGTGTGCGCACCAAGGTGCACGCGAGGTGCGCACCCGGGGCAAACCGGGGTCCGACTTCGTGCACGCCGCACCTTGGAGCACACATCGGGGCGCTCCCGGGTTCGCACCGTGGTGGGCACCTCGGAGCACACCAAGGTGGGCAGCGAGGTGCGCACCTTTGATGCGATGCCTTCACTAATTTCCATAAAAGGCAAAAAAAAACGAGATTTTAAAATTTCCGTTTTGAAAGATAGTGAAAAAAAGGGAATGCTGGTGCCATCTTGAGCCCGCCCTGGTGCGCAGCCCAGCCAAGGTGTGCGCACCAAGGTGCCCACCCTGGCGAAGGTGCGCGCCCGGGCAATTAACCCAACTTCCAACCTCGCGCGTGCCAGGGTGGGAGCGCACCCAACAACCGGGCCTGGGAAGAGCCAATGCGAGAAACCCCACCAAACGCTCTGACAAAAAAAGAGGGGGCGCTCCAGTAACCCCGCTTCGGAGCGCACCCTGGGCAAACCCAGCCAAGGTGCCCACCCCGGCCAAGGTGCAGGCGAGGTGCGCACCCGGGGCAAACCGGGCTCCGACAACGTGCACGCCGCACCTTGGAGCACACTTCGTAGCGCTCCCGGGTGCGCACCTTTGATGCGCTGCCTTCACTAATTTCCAGAAAAGGCAAAAAAAAAGGGAGATTTTGAAATTTCCGTTTTGAAAGATAGTGAAAAAAATGGAACGCGGGTGCCATCTTGAGCCCGCCCTGGTGCGCAGCCCAGGCAAGGTGCCCACCCTGGCAAAGGTGCGCACCCGGGCAATTAACCCTACTTCCGACTTCGTGCGCGCCAGGGTGGCAAACCGGGCTCCGACTTCGTGCAGGCCGCACCTTGGAGCACACTTCGGAGCGCTCCTTGGTGCGCACCATGGTGCCCACCAAGGCGCGCAACCCAGCCAAGGTCTGCACACCAAGGTGCCCACCCCGGTGAAGGTGCACGCGAGGTGCGCACCCGGGGCAAACCGGGCTCCGACTTCGTGCACGCCATGGTGCCCACCGCGGCGAAGGTGCACGCGAGGTGCGCACCCGGGGCAAACCGGGCTCCGACTTCGTGCACGGCGCACCTTGGAGCACACTTCGGAGCGCTCCTTGGTGCGCACCATGGTGCCCACCAGGGCGCGCAACCCAGCCAAGGTGTGCGCACCAAGGTGCACGCGAGGTGCGCACCCGGGGCAAACCGGGGTCCGACTTCGTGCACGCCGCACCTTGGAGCACACATCGGGGCGCTCCCGGGTTCGCACCGTGGTGGGCACCTCGGAGCACACCAAGGTGGGCAGCGAGGTGCGCACCTTTGATGCGATGCCTTCACTAATTTCCATAAAAGGCAAAAAAAAACGAGATTTTAAAATTTCCGTTTTGAAAGATAGTGAAAAAAAGGGAATGCTGGTGCCATCTTGAGCCCGCCCTGGTGCGCAGCCCAGCCAAGGTGTGCGCACCAAGGTGCCCACCCTGGCGAAGGTGCGCGCCCGGGCAATTAACCCAACTTCCAACCTCGCGCGCGCCAGGGTGGGAGCGCACCCAACAACCGGGCCTGGGAAGAGCCAATGCGAGAAACCCCACCAAACGCTCTGACAAAAAAAGAGGGGGCGCTCCAGTAACCCCGCTCCGGAGCGCACCCTGGGCAAACCCAGCCAAGGTGCCCACCCCGGCCAAGGTGCAGGCGAGGTGCGCACCCGGGGCAAACCGGGCTCCGACAACGTGCACGCCGCACCTTGGAGCACACTTCGTAGCGCTCCCGGGTGCGCACCTTTGATGCGCTGCCTTCACTAATTTCCAGAAAAGGCAAAAAAAAAGGAGATTTTGAAATTTCCGTTTTGAAAGATAGTGAAAAAAAGGGAACGCGGGTGCCATCTTGAGCCCGCCCTGGTGCGCAGCCCAGGCAAGGTGCCCACCCTGGCAAAGGTGCGCACCCGGGCAATTAACCCTACTTCCGACTTCGTGCGCGCCAGGGTGGCAAACCGGGCTCCGACTTCGTGCAGGCCGCACCTTGGAGCACACTTCGGAGCGCTCCTTGGTGCGCACCATGGTGCCCACCAGGGCGCGCAACCCAGCCAAGGTCTGCACACCAAGGTGCCCACCCCGGCGAAGGTGCACGCGAGGTGCGCACCCGGGGCAAACCGGGCTCCGACTTCGTGCACGCCATGGTGCCCACCGCGGCGAAGGTGCACGCGAGGTGCGCACCCGGGGCAAACCGGGCTCCGACTTCGTGCACGGCGCACCTTGGAGCACACTTCGGAGCGCTCCTTGGTGCGCACCATGGTGCCCACCAGGGCGCGCAACCCAGCCAAGGTGTGCGCACCAAGGTGCACGCGAGGTGCGCACCCGGGGCAAACCGGGGTCCGACTTCGTGCACGCCGCACCTTGGAGCACACATCGGGGCGCTCCCGGGTTCGCACCGTGGTGGGCACCTCGGAGCACACCAAGGTGGGCAGCGAGGTGCGCACCTTTGATGCGATGCCTTCACTAATTTCCATAAAAGGCAAAAAAAAACGAGATTTTAAAATTTCCGTTTTGAAAGATAGTGAAAAAAAGGGAATGCTGGTGCCATCTTGAGCCCGCCCTGGTGCGCAGCCCAGCCAAGGTGTGCGCACCAAGGTGCCCACCCTGGCGAAGGTGCGCGCCCGGGCAATTAACCCAACTTCCAACCTCGCGCGCGCCAGGGTGGGAGCGCACCCAACAACCGGGCCTGGGAAGAGCCAATGCGAGAAACCCCACCAAACGCTCTGACAAAAAAAGAGGGGGCGCTCCAGTAACCCCGCTCCGGAGCGCACCCTGGGCAAACCCAGCCAAGGTGCCCACCCCGGCCAAGGTGCAGGCGAGGTGCGCACCCGAGGCAAACCGGGCTCCGACAACGTGCACGCCGCACCTTGGAGCACACTTCGTAGCGCTCCCGGGTGCGCACCTTTGATGCGCTGCCTTCACTAATTTCCAGAAAAGGCAAAAAAAAAAGGAGATTTTGAAATTTCCGTTTTGAAAGATAGTGAAAAAAACGGAACGCGGGTGCCATCTTGAGCCCGCCCTGGTGCGCAGCCCAGGCAAGGTGCCCACCCTGGCAAAGGTGCGCACCCGGGCAATTAACCCTACTTCCGACTTCGTGCGCGCCAGGGTGGCAACCGGGCCTGGGAAGAGCCAATGCGAGAAACCCCACCAAACGCTCCGACAAAAAAAGAGGCGGCGCTCCAATAACCCCGCTTCGGAGCGCAGCCGGGGCAAACCCAGCCAAGGTGCCCACCCCGACGAAGGTGCACGCGAGGTGCGCACCCGGGGCAAACCGGGCTCCGACAACGTGCACGCAGCACCTTGGAGCACACTTCGAAGCACTCCCGGGTGCCCACCGGCGTTGCGCACCGTGGTGGGCAGCGAGGTGCGCACCTTTGATGCGCTGCCTTCACTAATTTCCAGAAAAAGGCAAAAAAAAATGAGATTTTAAAATTTCCGTTTTGAAAGATAGTGAAAAAAAAGGAACGCGGGTGCCATCTTGAGCCCGCCCTGGTGCGCAGCCCAGGCAAGGCATGCGCACCAAGGTGCCCACCCGAGGTGCACACCCGGGGCAAACCGGGCTCCGACTTCGTGCAGGCCGCACCTTGGAGCACACTTCGGAGCGCTCCTTGGTGCGCACCATGGTGCCCACCAGGGCGCGCAACCCAGCCAAGGTCTGCACACCAAGGTGCCCACCCCGGCGAAGGTGCACGCGAGGTGCGCACCCGGGGCAAACCGGGCTCCGACTTCGTGCACGCCATGGTGCCCACCGCGGCGAAGGTGCACGCGAGGTGCGCACCCGGGGCAAACCGGGCTCCGACTTCGTGCACGGCGCACCTTGGAGCACACTTCGGAGCGCTCCTTGGTGCGCACCATGGTGCCCACCAGGGCGCGCAACCCAGCCAAGGTGTGCGCACCAAGGTGCACGCGAGGTGCGCACCCGGGGCAAACCGGGGTCCGACTTCGTGCACGCCGCACCTTGGAGCACACATCGGGGCGCTCCCGGGTTCGCACCGTGGTGGGCACCTCGGAGCACACCAAGGTGGGCAGCGAGGTGCGCACCTTTGATGCGATGCCTTCACTAATTTCCATAAAAGGCAAAAAAAAACGAGATTTTAAAATTTCCGTTTTGAAAGATAGTGAAAAAAAGGGAATGCTGGTGCCATCTTGAGCCCGCCCTGGTGCGCAGCCCAGCCAAGGTGTGCGCACCAAGGTGCCCACCCTGGCGAAGGTGCGCGCCCGGGCAATTAACCCAACTTCCAACCTCGCGCGCGCCAGGGTGGGAGCGCACCCAACAACCGGGCCTGGGAAGAGCCAATGCGAGAAACCCCACCAAACGCTCTGACAAAAAAAGAGGGGGCGCTCCAGTAACCCCGCTCCGGAGCGCACCCTGGGCAAACCCAGCCAAGGTGCCCACCCCGGCCAAGGTGCAGGCGAGGTGCGCACCCGAGGCAAACCGGGCTCCGACAACGTGCACGCCGCACCTTGGAGCACACTTCGTAGCGCTCCCGGGTGCGCACCTTTGATGCGCTGCCTTCACTAATTTCCAGAAAAGGCAAAAAAAAAAGGAGATTTTGAAATTTCCGTTTTGAAAGATAGTGAAAAAAACGGAACGCGGGTGCCATCTTGAGCCCGCCCTGGTGCGCAGCCCAGGCAAGGTGCCCACCCTGGCAAAGGTGCGCACCCGGGCAATTAACCCTACTTCCGACTTCGTGCGCGCCAGGGTGGCAACCGGGCCTGGGAAGAGCCAATGCGAGAAACCCCACCAAACGCTCCGACAAAAAAAGAGGCGGCGCTCCAATAACCCCGCTTCGGAGCGCAGCCGGGGCAAACCCAGCCAAGGTGCCCACCCCGACGAAGGTGCACGCGAGGTGCGCACCCGGGGCAAACCGGGCTCCGACAACGTGCACGCAGCACCTTGGAGCACACTTCGAAGCACTCCCGGGTGCCCACCGGCGTTGCGCACCGTGGTGGGCAGCGAGGTGCGCACCTTTGATGCGCTGCCTTCACTAATTTCCAGAAAAAGGCAAAAAAAAATGAGATTTTAAAATTTCCGTTTTGAAAGATAGTGAAAAAAAAGGAACGCGGGTGCCATCTTGAGCCCGCCCTGGTGCGCAGCCCAGGCAAGGCATGCGCACCAAGGTGCCCACCCGAGGTGCACACCCGGGGCAAACCGGGCTCCGACTTCGTGCAGGCCGCACCTTGGAGCACACTTCGGAGCGCTCCTTGGTGCGCACCATGGTGCCCACCAGGGCGCGCAACCCAGCCAAGGTCTGCACACCAAGGTGCCCACTCCGGCGAAGGTGCACGCGAGGTGCGCACCCGGGGCAAACCGGGCTCCGACTTCGTGCACGCCATGGTGCCCACCGCGGCGAAGGTGCACGCGAGGTGCGCACCCGGGGCAAACCGGGCTCCGACTTCGTGCACGGCGCACCTTGGAGCACACTTCGGAGCGCTCCTTGGTGCGCACCATGGTGCCCACCAGGGCGCGCAACCCAGCCAAGGTGTGCGCACCAAGGTGCACGCGAGGTGCGCACCCGGGGCAAACCGGGGTCCGACTTCGTGCACGCCGCACCTTGGAGCACACATCGGGGCGCTCCCGGGTTCGCACCGTGGTGGGCACCTCGGAGCACACCAAGGTGGGCAGCGAGGTGCGCACCTTTGATGCGATGCCTTCACTAATTTCCATAAAAGGCAAAAAAAAACGAGATTTTAAAATTTCCGTTTTGAAAGATAGTGAAAAAAAGGGAATGCTGGTGCCATCTTGAGCCCGCCCTGGTGCGCAGCCCAGCCAAGGTGTGCGCACCAAGGTGCCCACCCTGGCGAAGGTGCGCGCCCGGGCAATTAACCCAACTTCCAACCTCGCGCGCGCCAGGGTGGGAGCGCACCCAACAACCGGGCCTGGGAAGAGCCAATGCGAGAAACCCAACCAAACGCTCTGACAAAAAAAGAGGGGGCGCTCCAGTAACCCCGCTTCGGAGCGCACCCTGGGCAAACCCAGCCAAGGTGCCCACCCCGGCCAAGGTGCAGGCGAGGTGCGCACCCGAGGCAAACCGGGCTCCGACAACGTGCACGCCGCACCTTGGAGCACACTTCGTAGCGCTCCCGGGTGCGCACCTTTGATGCGCTGCCTTCACTAATTTCCAGAAAAGGCAAAAAAAAAAGGAGATTTTGAAATTTCCGTTTTGAAAGATAGTGAAAAAAACGGAACGCGGGTGCCATCTTGAGCCCGCCCTGGTGCGCAGCCCAGGCAAGGTGCCCACCCTGGCAAAGGTGCGCACCCGGGCAATTAACCCTACTTCCGACTTCGTGCGCGCCAGGGTGGCAACCGGGCCTGGGAAGAGCCAGTGCGAGAAACCCCACCAAACGCTCCGACAAAAAAAGAGGCGGCGCTCCAATAACCCCGCTTCGGAGCGCAGCCGGGGCAAACCCAGCCAAGGTGCCCACCCCGACGAAGGTGCACGCGAGGTGCGCACCCGGGGCAAACCGGGCTCCGACAACGTGCACGCAGCACCTTGGAGCACACTTCGAAGCACTCCCGGGTGCCCACCGGCGTTGCGCACCGTGGTGGGCAGCGAGGTGCGCACCTTTGATGCGCTGCCTTCACTAATTTCCAGAAAAAGGCAAAAAAAAATGAGATTTTAAAATTTCCGTTTTGAAAGATAGTGAAAAAAAAGGAACGCGGGTGCCATCTTGAGCCCGCCCTGGTGCGCAGCCCAGGCAAGGCATGCGCACCAAGGTGCCCACCCGAGGTGCACACCCGGGGCAAACCGGGCTCCGACTTCGTGCAGGCCGCACCTTGGAGCACACTTCGGAGCGCTCCTTGGTGCGCACCATGGTGCCCACCAGGGCGCGCAACCCAGCCAAGGTCTGCACACCAAGGTGCCCACCCCGGCGAAGGTGCACGCGAGGTGCGCACCCGGGGCAAACCGGGCTCCGACTTCGTGCACGCCGCACCTTGGAGCACACATCGGAGCGCTCCCAGGTTCGCACCAGCGTTGCGCACCTTTGATGCGCTGCCTTCACTAATTTCCAGAAAAGGCAAAAAAAAACGAGATTTTAAAATTTCCGTTCTGAAAGATAGTGAAAAAAACGGAACGCGGGTGCCATCTTGAGCCCTTCCTGGTGCGCAGCCCAGGCAAGTTGTGCGCACCAAGGTGCCCACCCTGGCGGAGGTGCGCGCCCGGGGCAATCCGGGCTCCGACTTCGTGCACTGCATGGTGCCCACCAAGGCGCGCAACCCAGCCAAGGTGCCCACCGCAGCGAAGGTGCACGCGAGGTGCACACCCGGGGCAAACCGGGCTCCGACTTCGTGCACGCCGCACCTTGGAGCACACTTCAGAGCGCTCCTTGGTGCGCACCAGGGCGCGCAACCCAGCCAAGGTCTGCACACCAAGGTGCTCACCCCGGCGAAGGTGCACGCGAGGTGCGCACCCGGGGCAAACCGGGCTCGGACTTCGTGCACGCCGCACCTTGGAGCACACATCGGAGCGCTCCCGGGTTCGCACCAGCATTGCGCACCTTTGATGCGCTGCCTTCACTAATTTCCAGAAAAGGCAAAAAAAAAAAAAAAACGAGATTTTAAAATTTCCGTTTTGAAAGATAGTGAAAAAAACGGAACGCGGGTGCCATCTTGAGCCCGCCCTGGCGAAGGTGCGCACTCGAGGCAAACCGGGCAATTAACCCAACTTCCGATTTCGTGCACGCCAGGGTGGGTGCGCACCCAACAACCGGGCCTGGGAAGCCCCAATGCGAGAAACCCCACCAAACGCTCGGACAAAAAAAGAGGGGCCGCTCCAATAACCCCACTTCGGAGCGCACCAGAAACCCCACTGGACGCTTGGGCAAAAATGTAATGCGCACCCGAAGCCCCTACCCAGAAAT
>NW_026728842.1:217500-242500 GCF_030272615.1 Cryptomeria japonica
CAGGTATAGTTCCGCGGCGGCCGAGAAGACTCACCGCATAGGAATCGGGATGCGAGGCGAAGGATGCGCCGGGAAGGCCCCGACGACTAGGAAGAGGCTGCAGGGCCGCCTCGGAATGGTCCAAGCATCGGACGCGATTGGGACGACTACCAGTGCCAACCCCTTATCCCGCGATGCGTCCGATACACAGATAGTTCCAACGCGGCCGAGGAGCCTCACCGCATATCAATCGGGGTGCGAGGCGAGGGATGGGGCGGGAAGGCCCCAACGGCTACACGGAAGAGGCTTCAGGGCCACCTCGGTATGGTCCAAGCATCGGACGCGCTTGGGGCGACTACCAGTGCCAACCCCTTATCCCGCGATGCGTCCGATACACAGAAGGTTGCAAGGCGGCCGAGGAGCCTCACCGCATAGCAATCGGGGGTGCGAGGCGACGGATGCGGCGAGATGGCCCCAATGGCTAGACGGAAGAGGCTTCAGGGCCGCCTCGGAATGGTCCGAGCATCGGACGCGCTTGGGGCGACTACCAGTGACAACCCCTTATCCCGCGATGCGTCCGATACGAAGACGGTTCCAAGGCGGCCGAGGAGCCTCACCGCATAGCAATCGGGGGTGCGAGGCGACGGATGGCCCCAACGGCTAGACGGAAGAGGCTTCAGGGCCGCCTCGGAATGGTCCAAGCATCGGACGCGCTTGGGGCGACTACCAGTGACAACCCCTTATCCCGCGATGCGTCCGATTCGAAGATGGTTCCAAAGCGGCCGAGGAGCATCACCGCATAGCAATCGGGGTGCGAGGTGGGGGATGCGGCGAGATGGCCCCAACGGCTAGACGGAAGAGGCTGCAGGGCCGCCTCGGAATAGTCCAAGCATCGGACGCGCTTGGGGCGACTACCAGTGACAACCCCTTATCCTGCGATGCGTCCGATACGAAGATAGTTCCAAGGCGGTCGAGGAGCCTCACCGCATAGCAATCGGGGTGCGAGGTGGGGGATGCGGCGAGATGGCCCAAACGGCTAGACGAAAGAGGCTGCAGGGCCGCCTCGGAATAGTCCAAGCATCGGACGCGCTTGGGGCGACTACCAGTGACAACCCCTTATCCCGCGATGCGTCCGATACGAAGATAGTTCCAAGGTGGCCCAGGAGCCTCACCGCATAGCAATCCGGGTGCAAGGGGGGGGATGCGGCGAGATGGCCCCAACGGCTAGACGGAAGAGGCCACAGGGCCGCCTCGAAATAGTCCAAGCATCGGAGCCTCACCGCATAGCAATCCGGGTGCAAGGGGGGGGATGCGGCGAGATGGCCCCAACGGCTAGACGGAGGAGGCCACAGGGCCGCCTCGGAATAGTCCAAGCATCGGACGCGCTTGGGGCGACTACCAGTGACAACCCCTTATCCCGCGATGCGTCCGATACGAAGATAGTTCCAAGGCGGCCGAGGAGCCTCACCGCATAGCAATCGGGGTGCGAGGTGGGGGATGCGGCGAGATGGCCCCAACAGCTAGACGGAAGAGGCTGCAGGGCCGCCTCGGAATAGTCCAAGCATCGGACGCGCTTGGGGCGACTACCAGTGACAACCCCTTATCCCGCGATGCGTCCGATACGAAGATAGTTCCAAGGCGGCCGAGGAGCCTCACCGCATAGCAATCGGGGTGCGAGGTGGGGGATGCGGCGAGATGGCCCCAACGGCTAGACGGAAGAGGCTGCAGGGCCGCCTCGGAATAGTCCAAGCATCGGACGTGCTTGGGGCGACTACCAGTGACAACCCCTTATCTCGCGATGCGTCCGATACGAAGATAGTTCCAAGGCGGCCGAGGAGCCTCACCGCATAGCAATCGGGGTGCGAGGTGGGGGATGCGGCGAGATGGCCCCAACGGCTAGACGGAAGAGGCCACAGGGCCGCCTCGGAATAGTCCAAGCATCGGACGCAGCTTGGGGCGACTACCAGTGACAACCCCTTATCCCGCGATGCGTCCGATACGAAGATAGTTCCAAGGCGGCCGAGGAGCCTCACCGCATAGCAATCGGGGTGCGAGGTGGGGGATGCGGCGAGATGGCCCCAACGGTTAGACGAAAGAGGCTGCAGGGCCGCCTCGGAATAGTCCAAGCATCGGACGCGCTTGGGGCGACTACCAGTGACAACCCCTTATCCCGCGATGCGTCCGATACGAAGATAGTTCCCAGGCGGCCGAGGAGCCTCACCACATAGCAATCGGGGTGCGAGGCGAGGGATGCGGCGAGATGGCCCCAAAGGCTAGACGGAAGAGGCTGCAGGGCCGCCTCGGAATAGTCCAAGCATCGGACGCGCTTGGGGTGACTACCACTGCCAACCCCTTATCCCGCGATGCGTCCGATACGAAGATAGTTCCGAGGCAGCCGAGGAGGTGGGGGATGCGGCGAGATGGCCCCAACGGCTAGACGGAAGAGGCTGCAGGGCCGCCTCGGAATAGTCCAAGCATCGGACGTCCTTGGGGCGACTACCAGTGACAACCCCTTATCCCGCGATGCGTCCGATACGAAGATAGTTCCCAGGCGGCCGAGGAGCCTCACTGCATAGCAATCGGGGTGCGAGGTGAGGGATGCGGCGAGATGGCCCCAAAGGCTAGACGGAAGAGGCTGCAGGGCCGCCTCGGAATAGTCCAAGCATCGGACGCGCTTGGGGCGACTACCACTGCCAACCCCTTATCCCGCGATGCGTCCGATACACAGATAGTTCCGAGGCAGCCGAGGAGGTGGGGGATGCGGCGAGATGGCCCCAACGGCTAGACGGAAGAGGCTGCAGGGCCGCCTCGGAATAGTCCAAGCATCGGACGCGCTTGGGGCGACTACCAGTGACAACCCCTTATCCCGCGATGCGTCCGATACGAAGATAGTTCCCAGGCGGCCGATGAGCCTCACCGCATAGCAATCGGGGTGCGAGGCGAGGGATGCGGCGAGATGGCCCCAAAGGCTACACGGAAGAGGCTGCAGGGCCGCCTCGGAATAGTCCAAGCATCGGACGCGCTTGGGGCGACTACCACTGCCAACCCCTTATCCCGCGATGCGTCCGATACACAGATAGTTCCGAGGCGGCCGAGGAGCCTCACAGCATAGCAATCGTGGTGCGAGGTGGGGGATGCGGCGAGATGGCCCCAACGGCTGACGAAAGAGGCTTCAGGGCCGCCTCGGAATGGTCCAAGCATCGGACGCGCTTGGGGCGACTACCACTGCCAACCCCTTATCCCGCGATGCGTCCGATACACAGATAGTTCCGAGGCGGCCGAGGAGCCTCACAGCATAGCAATCGGGGTGCGAGGCGAGGGATGCGGCGAGAAAGCCCCAACGGCTAGAGGGAAGAGGCTTCAGGTCCGCCTCGGAATGGTCCAAGCATCGGACGCGCTTGGGGCGACTACCAGTGACAACCCCTTATCCCGCGACGCGTCCGATACACAGATAGTTCCAAGGCGGCCGAGGAGCCTCACCGCATAGCAATCGGGGTGCGAGGCGAGGGATGCGGCGAGAAGGACCCAACGGCTAGACGGAAGAGGCTTCAGGGCCGCCTCGGAATGGTCCAAGCATCGGACGCGCTTGGGGCGACTACCAGTGACAACCCCTTATCCCGCGACGCGTCCGATACACAGATAGTTCCAAGGCGGCCGAGGAGCCTCACCGCATAGCAATCGGGGTGCGAGGCGAGGGATGCGGCGAGAAGGACCCAACGGCTAGACGGAAGAGGCTTCAGGGCCGCCTCGGAATGGTCCAAGCATCGGACGCGCTTGGGGCGACTACCAGTGACAACCCCTTATCCCGCGACGCGTCTGATACACAGATAGTTCCAAGGCGGCCGAGGAGCCTCACCGCATAGCAATCGGGGTGCGAGGCGAGGGATGCGGCGAGAAGGACCCAACGGCTAGACGGAAGAGGCTTCAGGGCCGCCTCGGAATGGTCCAAGCATCGGACGCGCTTGGGGCGACTACCAGTGACAACCCCTTATCCCGCGACGCGTCCGATACACAGATAGTTCCAAGGCGGCCGAGGAGCCTCACCGCATAGCAATCGGGGTGCGAGGCGAGGGATGCGGCGAGAAGGACCCAACGGCTAGACGGAAGAGGCTTCAGGGCCGCCTCGGAATGGTCCAAGCATCGGACGCGCTTGGGGCGACTACCAGTGACAACCCCTTATCCCGCGACGCGTCCGATACACAGATAGTTCCAAGGCGGCCGAGGAGCCTCACCGCATAGCAATCGGGGTGCGAGGCGAGGGATGCGGCGAGAAGGACCCAACGGCTAGACGGAAGAGGCTTCAGGGCCGCCTCGGAATGGTCCAAGCATCGGACGCGCTTGGGGCGACTACCGTTGCCAACCCCTTATCCCGCGATGCGTCTGATACACAGATAGTTCCGAGGCGGCCGAGGAGCCTCACCGCATAGCAATCGGGTTGCGAGGCAGATTATTGGGAAGGGAACCCCCTGGGATGCGGCTCAAGCAGTGCCCAAAGGGACTGGAATGCGGAATCACATCGAGAGACCCAAATGCTATACGAGGGCTCAAATCGAATTATCGATTTGGCCACGACATGGACGCATCGGAACGACTACCTTTGCCGAACCACTCGCAATTGCATCCATACCGAAACCAATAGACATTTCCGTTAGAGCCCTCGCATAGCATTCGGGAATCTCGCATGCCCCTCTAAATCGACCAATGCTGGCGCTCAATGAAAATCCGAGCGCTACCACCGTTCGAGCGCCAGCATTGGTCGAGTTAGAGGGGCACGGGGGAGAATGCTCCAGTCAACACCTCCCCTATATAAGTTATTTGTCCGATTCTCGCACAACCGTAGTCTGCCTCGTCGAATCAAACAACGGTCCCAGATTCCGACTTCCGTTCCGTAGAGACCCAAAAGCTAGATGGAGGCTCGCAAGAAAGAGAGTCGGCACATAGCAATCAGGTTTCTCGAACGTTTAGGGACCGAGCTCACTTGCGGATAGGGCAAAATCCGCCAAGCAACCCAAAAGCTAGACGGGGGCTCGAATCGAATCGCCTAGGCGGCCACAACAACGACGTGTTAGATCGACTACCAGTGCCAAACCATTCAGCAAGACTAGTTTGTGTCGAGGCCGGATAGAGATTCTCAGAGAGCGCCCGCATAGCATTTAGGAGACCTGCCGCGTCCCTCACACTCGACAAATGGTGGTGCACGTTTATAAATCCGAGCGATCCCAACCCTTTCAAGCACCAACATCGGTCGAGATAGAGGGGCACGGAGGGGGCTGCGTGAGACAACACAGTCCCCTATATAAGTTATTTGTCCGATTCTCACACATCCGAAGAATGGTCATCAAATCGGACAACAGCCCAAACTTCCGACTTCCGTCCCAGAAAGCCCAAGAGCTATCTAAAACGTTCATGGCCGGAACTCGATCGCGGCTATACCAGTCCGCCAAGCAACCCAAAAGCTAGACTGGAGCTCTAGTTGAATCACCTCTGTGGCCACTGCAAGGACGTGTTGGAGCGACTACCATTGCCGAACCATTCCGCAGGTCGAGTCCATACCAAGGCCGCATAGAGATTCACGATGAGCTCCTGCATAGCAATCAGGAGACTTGCCGTGTCCATCACAATCGATAAATCCTGGTGCAAGATTTTTGCATCCGAGCTCTCCAACCAGTAGAGCACCAGCATCAATCGACATAAACGGGCACGGGGGGAGGATGCTCGAGAACACTACCTCCCCTATATAAGTTATTTGTCCGATTCTCAAGCAGCCGAAGTCTGGTCATCGAATCGGGTCAAAGACCACAACTTCCGACTTTACCCACAATGCAAGTCATCGAATCGAACATCGGCCCCCGAGTCGGACTCCATGCGTATGTCAGGTCATCGGACCCAAATTCTGCCTTCCTGCGCATGGCGGGCCATCAATATCAACTCGGTCATCGGACCCAAACTCCGCCTTTCTGCGTATGGCACGCCTTCAAATCGGTCATCGGACCCAAATTCCGCCTTCCTATGCATGGCGGGCCATCAACATCAACTCGGTCATCGGACCCAAATTCCGCCTTTCTGCGCATGGCACGCCATCAACTCGGTCATCGGACCCAAATTCCGCCTTCCTGCGCATGGCAGGTCATCGGACACAAATTCAGACCTCGCGAATATGCATACGTATCGAATCGGTCATCGGACCCAACTTCCGACTTCATCCATACTGTAGGGTCTCTGAGGTTGGCGCGGTGCGCTCAACCCGGGGAGTCGACCCATCGAAGCATACACCTCCCCTATATAAGCTATTTGTCCGATTCCCACACCTGTGTAGTTTGCACCTCTGACCAGGACATCGACCCCAACTTCCGAACTCGACTGCAACGACGGCACCAGCGCCTTGGTGCGCACCTTGCGACGCACAGTCCCAACATTCGCCTTCCTGCACATGGCAGGTCATCGGACCCAAATTCCGACCTCGCGAGTATGCCTACATATCGAATCGGTCATCGGACCCAACTTCCGACTTCATCCATACCGTAGGGTCTTTGAGGTTGGCGCGGTGCGCTCAACCCGGGGAGTCGACCCAACGAAGCATACACCTCCCCTATATAAGCTATTTGTCCGATTCCCACACCTGTGTAGTTTGCACCTCCGATCAGGACATCGACCCCAACTTCCGAACTCGCCTGCAACGACCGAACCAGCGCCTTGGTGCGCACCTTGCAACGCACAGTGCCAACATTCGCCTTCCTCAACATGGCAGGTCATCGGACCCAAATTCCGACCTCGCGAGTATGCCTACATATCGAATCGGTCATCGGACCCAACTTCCAACTTCATCCATACCGTAGGGTCTTTGAGGTTGGCGCGGTGCGCTCAACCCGGGGAGTCGACCCAACGAAGCATACACCTCCCCTATATAAGCTATTTGTCCGATTCCCACACCTGTGTAGCTTGCACCTCCGATCAGGACATCGACCCCAACTTCCGAACTCGACTAAAAAGACCGCACCAGCGCCTTGGTGTGCACCTTGCAACGCACAGTGCCAACATTCGCCTTCCTACACATGGCAGGTCATCGGACCCAAATTCCGACCTCATGAGCATACCTACTAATCGAATCGGTCATCGGACCCAACTTCCGACTTCATCCATACCGTAGGGTCTTTGAGGTTGGCGCGGTGCGCTCAACCTGGGGAGTCGACCCATCGAAGCATACACCTCCTGTAACGGGTCTGCATTGGGCAGAATACTTGCACAGTTTTTGGATCGGGTCCAGCCTTAGTGGGGTTCCATTTTGCATCGGAACTCTTTCTTTTGCATAGCCGACATGGAATTGGTGTTTCACACAGCCGACTTAATTCATTTCATCGGCGGGGCCGATATGTTTTATTTCCTTGGCGGGGGCCGACATGGGACTTGGCCGATGTTCTTCTTAGCGCGGACTTAACTCATATGAGTCCGGACCTATATGGGCGCTAATTTTCCATTGGCGAGATTCCTTTTGGGCCGGCCCTATCCGCCCAACGGCTCTTTTATTTGGGTCCGACCCTCCAGTATATAAGATGAGCGGGATGCTCATTCTTGGCAAGCAGAGGCAGATTCAGAATCAGGATCATCAGCGATCAAGCATTCGGCAGCGAGCAGACGAGCAGACAGATGCGAGTCTTCGGCGTCGCAAGTCTGAGTGCGAGTATTGCAGCGAGGGACTTTATTGCTCAGGCGAGCATTGGGGTCTTGTGACTTGGCGATCTGGCACCTCGAGGAGCTAACTGGTTCTCCTCTCGAGCGAGCCGATCCCAGTCTGAGTCGAAGGGACTCTTTGTAACTTGTCCGAGTCAGATTGGCTGGCTGGGCAATCCATTTGGGGGCGACCGGTATTTCTCAATACCGAGTTCTATCCAGCATTGTAATCTTTGAGGATAATAATAAAGGATATGGGCACCTCGCCCCACCTTTGAATGTTGTGTTGTCTATTTTATTCCGCATTGCATCGTATCCTTTTATGCATTCTGGGAGCAAGTCGATCTGCATTTTCATTGTGCATTCTGCTTTAGCGCAATATTGGAAGGGACGAGGCGTAGGCCGAAGGTCTCTGACCTTGAACGGATCCGAGTCGGGTCGGGACTTGTCGGTGCCGCACAGGCTTAACTCCCAAAGCCCGTGACAGTTGGTATCAGAGCTTCGGATCAGATCCGGGGCTGTGCAGATCGAAAGATGGCAGATACAGATAGTCAGCATGAAGTGGAGGTCGTGCAACCTGAGAGTAAGGCTGCGAAGGTGTCTTCGAAGGGGAAAGATCCGAAGCACCGCGATTGGCTCCAAGACCATGAAAATCGACTCGAGGACTTGGAACAGTCCGACCTCGAGGAGCGCATGACGGCAGAGTGGTCGAAGCTGGCGGAACAGATAGAGTCTTTGAGGGAAGAGATCCGCTTCCTCAAAGAGGGGCAACAGATCTTCCATTCGTTGTTGCAGGGAGGAACGCATGGTTCTAAGGCAACTCGAGTTGGAACTTATGACGGTGAGCGCGATGACAAGGCACTTGATAATTTCTTCTGGGATGTTGAGGAGTACCTGTCGTGTGCACCGAAGACGTCTGATGAGGCACAGGTCAAGGATATTGCAACATACCTTACCGGCAGTGCGAAGCTGTGGTGGCGAACGCATCAGGCAGATGAACGCGCTGGGAAGACGGTGAAACCGATCAAGTCCTGGGCTGACTTGAAGGCAGCGCTTCATGATCAATTCCGACCTGGGAATTCGGATTGGATCATCCGATCCAGGTTCGATGAACTCAAGCATACTGGCACTATTCGAGAGTATGTCAAGGCATTTCAGGTGTTGGATTTGGAATGCACCAAGTTGAGCGACTTCGAGAAGTTATTCCTCTTCACTAAGGGTCTGCAACCCTGGGCGAAGGATGAGCTGAGGAGACAGAAAGTTCAGACTTTGGCCGAGGCGATCACAGTTGCGGATGGGCTGCTCGATTATAAGGGCGATGCAGCTAGGGGCTTTGGTGGAGCTCGAACAGACTACAAGAAGAACTTCCGCCGGAAAGAGAAGAAGGGAGGCGGACCTCCTTCTGATCCTAACGGCGAGCCCAGGAAGAAGAAACCGAAGAAGTCGAATGGAGGAGGTAACCCGAAGAAGAAAGATCACACACAGACTGAGAAGAAGAAGGATCGTGATCCAGGGTGTTTCATCTGTGGCAAAGATGATCACTGGGCACGGAGCTGTCCAGATCGGAGTAGGATCAACGCGCTGTTGTTCGAGGAGAAGAAGTTGCCCGCAATGAGCACCTTGCAACTCCTGAATGCAGTGCAACATTCTACCGAAGTGGCCGATAAGCACGAGTTGTGTTTTGTGGAGACTTTCTTTGGCAACAAGAAGGTGCTAGCTATGGTGGATTCAGGTGCCACCCACAACTACATCTCCGCATGCCGAGCGAAGAAGCTTGGACTCAAGATCGAGCCCACTACAAATCAGTTCAAGGCGGTGACCGCACCCGCGCAGCAGGTGAGCGGTGAGATCCATAAGGAAGTCATCCGAGTTGGGTCGTGGCAGGGTGTGCTTGATTTGATCGCCATTGGAATGAATGAGTTCGATCTCATACTCGGGCAGGAGTTCTTGAGGTCGGCATCAGCAGCTGTGGTGCCACACTTGAGCTGTTTGCTGATATTGGATCCGAGCAGACCAAGTATGGTTCCGATGATGAAGAGCGTGGAACAGGATCTCCTGTTGAATGCGCTCAGTGCTAAGCAGGTTGGCAAGGGAAGGCGAGAGGAGTTGTTTTTGGCCGCACTGATTGGAGATTGGGATGAAGGAGAGTCGTCAGGACCCTCTAACACCTCGGCGATCCAGGATGTGTTGTCCGAGTTTGCGGATGTTATGCCAGACCAGCTCCCAGCTGTGTTACCACCGAGGAGGCACGTTGATCACAGGATCGAACTGGAGTCAGGGGCAAGACCACCAGCGAAGGCTCCTTATCGACTCTCCGCACCAGAGATGGAAGAGTTGAGGAAGCAGTTGGCAGAGCTCGCTGAGGCAGGATACTTGCGTCCCTCCAGATCACCTTATGCTGCTCCAGTATTGTTCCAGCGCAAGAAGGATGGAAGCCTTCGGATGTGTGTGGACTATCGAGCTTTGAACAAGCTCACCATCAAGAACAAGTATCCGTTACCTCTCATAGCGGATAGCTTTGATCGACTGGTCGATGCAAGAGTGTTCACCAAGTTGGACCTGAGGCAGGGTTACTATCAGATCAGGATCGCGCCAGGTGATGAGGAGAAGACCGCGATCACGACGAGGTATGGTAGCTATGAATTCTTGGTTATGCCTTTTGGTCTCACTAACGCTCCTGCAACCTTCAGCACCTTGATGAACGATGTGTTTCGCTCATTATTGGACAAGTGCGTTGTTGTGTATCTGGATGACATTTTGGTATACAGTCGAGACATGGAGGAACACAAGCGGCACCTTCAGGAGGTGTTTGCTTTGTTGAGAGAACATCAGCTGTTCGCAAAGAAGGAAAAGTGTGCTTTTGCGCAGGAGGAAGTGCCGTTTCTGGGCCATATTCTTGGTCATGGCCAGATCCGACCAGACCCGGAGAAGCTTCAGGCAATCCGAGACTGGGAGCCGCTTCGCAATGTGCATGAGGTGAGACAGTTCCTTGGTTTAGCTAACTACTATCGCAAGTTTGTAGCAGGCTATTCCCGGATTGCGAGCCCCTTGACGGATCTGTTGAAGAAGGACCGCGGATGGAAATGGGGCGATAAGCAGCAGACAGCATTTGAGTTGCTGAAAAGAGTTTTGATAGAGAGATCAGCTCTTACTGTACCGAACCGGGGCGAGACGACATCGAAGGATGTCTTGCTTGGCCTGTATGAGTTCGAAAGGATTAGGCGGGACAAAACAAAGCAGCCAAAGGAACCGTTGGGGAACGACTTCCTTACCAACACTCGAACCACCAGTCTTTTGTTCCGACGACTGAGAGGAGGCTCAGCCCGACTTTATGTGGATTTCGAGATCTTGACAGGGTCCGCCGAGTTGCCAGACATCTACTCGGAGGTAGACATCTTGGATAGATGGGAGAACAGCGGAGTCATCTCCTTGAGAGATTTGCTAGTTCTCGGTTCTGGAGGAGAATTTCGATCGGAAGACTACCCCCGTGCATCCGAGCTCGTGGCAAGTTGTTCGGAAGCTTTGCAACGTTGGGTCTGGATGGAACAGCCAGAAGCCAAGGCAGATCCTTTCAGCGCCAAACTAGATCAGTTGGCGGAATTGTTGGCACACAAGTTTGTTTGCAAGCCGGTAGGAGCAGAGCCGCAGGGGTTGGCCTGCTTGGACGATGTTAAGATCGTCGCAGCTAGGGAAGTCATGAATCAAGACATTCCCGAGGTGAGCACCAAGAAGAGATTGGGCACCTTACGTTTGATAAACCAGCATGCGAATGATGAAGAAGAATCCCGACCTACCCGGGATGTCATGGCTAGAGGAGGTGGATCGCAGGGCGATGTCACTTCTCCTGAACAGGCACAGGCAGGAAGTTTCACTTCAGCATCCCTCACTTTCAGGAGACAAGAAGGGGGACCTGTTCAGTTACACATTGATACCTTTCCAGACTTCATTGGGTTCAATGAGGCTCTTTGTGAAGATGATATCTTCACCACTTGGGATCGACAGGGAATAATCCGTTATGGCGACTTGATGTCGATCGGAGGTAGCACCAATCTATCCGACGAAAAGAGTACTCGGAAATCCTTGGAAATCATGGCGAGTTGTTCTGAGGCCGTGGATCACTGGACCTGGGAGGAACATGAGACAAGGCCGTATGAACCACTTTGGGACAGATTGCTTCGTCTACCCGGCGAAGTCTTTGGTCCAGATGACGAAGATCTGATAAGAAATATTCCGAACAGAGGCCCGGCGAATGTGTTGGACAATCCGGACCGCAGAGTCAGCCAGGTCCTTGCAATGCGAACACGAGGAGGAGGCAAGAACGGCATCCGTGAGTTCTTGGTGATGTTCGAAGGACAGGGACGCGACTCCGCTTCCTGGGAACGCAGTGAGTCGTTATGGCGAGACGAGGAGATAATCATGGAGTTCCTCTCCAGGAGGAACCCGCCCAGACAGGAGTAGATTTCTGGGTCAATGCCTCCCAGTGCTTTGTGCAGGGGTGCTGGCGTCGAGGGCGCCGCCACTAGTTTAGTGGGGGAGGATGTAACGGGTCTGCATTGGGCAGAATACTTGCACAGTTTTTGGATCGGGTCCAGCCTTAGTGGGGTTCCATTTTGCATCGGAACTCTTTCTTTTGCATAGCCGACATGGAATTGGTGTTTCACACAGCCGACTTAATTCATTTCATCGGCGGGGCCGATATGTTTTATTTCCTTGGCGGGGGCCGACATGGGACTTGGCCGATGTTCTTCTTAGCGCGGACTTAACTCATATGAGTCCGGACCTATATGGGCGCTAATTTTCCATTGGCGGGATTCCTTTTGGGCCGGCCCTATCCGCCCAACGGCTCTTTTATTTGGGTCCGACCCTCCAGTATATAAGATGAGCGGGATGCTCATTCTTGGCAAGCAGAGGCAGATTCAGAATCAGGATCATCAGCGATCAAGCATTCGGCAGCGAGCAGACGAGCAGACAGATGCGAGTCTTCGGCGTCGCAAGTCTGAGTGCGAGTATTGCAGCGAGGGACTTTATTGCTCAGGCGAGCATTGGGGTCTTGTGACTTGGCGATCTGGCACCTCGAGGAGCTAACTGGTTCTCCTCTCGAGCAAGCCGATCCCAGTCTGAGTCGAAGGGACTCTTTGTAACTTGTCCGAGTCAGATTGGCTGGCTGGGCAATCCATTTGGGGGCGACCGGTATTTCTCAATACCGAGTTCTATCCAGCATTGTAATCTTTGAGGATAATAATAAAGGATATGGGCACCTCGCCCCACCTTTGAATGTTGTGTTGTCTATTTTATTCCGCATTGCATCGTATCCTTTTATGCATTCTGGGAGCAAGTCGATCTGCATTTTCATTGTGCATTCCGCTTTAGCGCAATATTGGAAGGGACGAGGCGTAGGCCGAAGGTCTCTGACCTTGAACGGATCCGAGTCGGGTCGGGACTTGTCGGTGCCGCACAGGCTTAACTCCCAAAGCCCGTGACACCTCCCCTATATAAGCTATTTGTCCGATTCCGACACCTGTGTAGTTTGCACCTCCGCTCAGGACATCGACCCCAACTTCCGAACTCGCCTGCAACGACCGAACCAGCGCCTTGGTGCGCACCAAAAGTGCGCACTTTTGGAGGGCACTTTTTGGAGGGCACTTTTCTGCGCTCCAAAGGTGCGCACTTTTGGAGGGCACTTTTTGGAGGGCACTTTTCTGCGCTCCAAAGGTGCGCACTTTTGGAGGGCACTTTTTGGAGGGCACTTTTCTGCGCTCCAAAGGTGCGCACTTTTGGAGGGCACTTTTTGGAGGGCACTTTTCTGCGCTCCAAAGGTGCGCACTTTTGGAGGGCACTTTTTGGAGGGCACTTTTCTGCGCTCCAAAGGTGCGCACTTTTGGAGGGCACTTTTTGGAGGGCACTTTTCTGCGCTCCAAAGGTGCGCACTTTTGGAGGGCACTTTTCTGCGCTCCAAAGGTGCGCACTTTTGGAGGGCACTTTTTGGAGGGCACTTTTCTGCGCTCCAAAGGTGCGCACTTTTGGAGGGCACTTTTTGGAGGGCACTTTTCTGCGCTCCAAAGGTGCGCACTTTTGGAGGGCACTTTTGTGCACTCCAAAGGTGCGCACTTTTGGAGGGCACTTTTCCTGCGCTCCAAAGGTGCACACCTAGGTGAGCACCTTCGACCACACCTTGTAGCACACCAAACTCTGACTTTCGACTTCATCCGCAATGCAGGGTCTTTGAGGTTGGCGCAATGCGCACAACCAGGGGAGTCGACCCATCAAACCCAACACCTCCCCTATATAAGCTATTTGTCTGATTCTCATACATGCGTAGCCTGCAAGAGCAATTAGGACATCGACCCCAACTTTCGGCTTCTAAACGAAAACAAGGTCTTTGAGGTTGGCGCAGTGCGCACAACCAGGGGAGTCAACCCACCGAATGCAACACCTCCCCTATATAAGCTATTTGTCTGATTCTCATACATGCGTAGACTGCAGCAATGATTAGGACATCCACCCCAACTTTTGACTTCTTAAACAAGACAGGGTCTTTGAAGTTGGTGCAGTGCACACAACCAGGGGAGTCGACCCATCAAACGCAACACCTCCCCTATATAAAGCTATTTGTCCGATTCTCATACGTGTAGTCTGCAGCAGCGATTACGACATCGACCCCAACTTCCGAATTCGTTTGCATTGACCGCACCAAAGGTGCGCGCCTTGGTGTGCACCCTGGAGTGCACTTTGGTGCTCACCTCGGTGCACACTTTGGTGTGCACCAAAGGTGCGCACCTTGGAGCGCACCAAAGGTGTACACTTTGGAGCGCACCACATAGGGTCTTTGAGAGGTTGGCGCAGTGCGCACACCAAGGTGGGTGTTGAGGTGCGTGCCGAGGTGGGTGGGTGCTAGGGTGCGCTCCATGGTGGGTGCCAGGGTGGGTGCGTGCTAGGGTGGATTCCAAAGAGGGTCATAGGGTGGGTGCCAAGGTGGGTTGGTGATATAGTGGGTTCAAAGGTGGGTACTAGGGTGGGTTCCAAGGTGGGTCACAAGTTGGGTGCCAGGATGCGTGGGTGTTAGGTTGGGTGCCAAGGTGGGCTCCTGCGTGGGTGGGTGCTAGGGTGGGTTTCAAGGTGGACGCGAGGGCGGGTGCCAAGGTGGGTAACAAGTTGGGTGTTAGGATGGGTGAGTGCTAGAGTGGGTGCCAAGGTGGGTGGGTGCTAAGGTGGATGCCAAGGTGGTTCACAGGGTGGGTGGGTTCTAGGGTGAGTTCCAAGGTGGGTCACAGGTTCAGTGCTAGGGTGGGTGTCAAGGCGGGTGTCGAGGTGCCTGGGTGCTAGGGTGTGGATGCCAATGTGGGTCATAGGGTGGGTACTAGGGTGGGCTGCAATGTGGGTGCCAAGGTGGGTAACATGCTCGGTGGGTTCTAAATTGGGTGCCAGGGTGGGTGTGCACCCACCTTGCCCGAGGTGGGTGCCAAGGTGCCAGTGTGGGTGGGTGCTAAGGTGGATGCCAAGGTGGGTGAGAAGGTGGGTGATAGGTTGAGTGGTAGGATGGGTGGGTGCCAAGATGGGTCACAGGGTGGGTGCAAGGGTGGGTAGGTGCTAGGGTTGGTGTCAGGGTGGGTGGGTGCTAGGTTGGGTTCCAAGGTGGGTGCGAGGGTGAGTGTCAAGGTGGGTCACAGGTTAGGTGCTAGGATGGGTGAGTGCTAGGGTGCAAAGGTGCCAGGGTGGGTGCTAGGATGGGTCGATGCTAGGGTGAGTGGCAAGGTGGGTCCACAAGTGTCAAGGTGGGTGCCGAGGTGGGTGCCAAGTTGGGTTCCAAGGTGGGTGCCAACGTGGGTGCTAGGGTGCGTGGGTTAAAGGGTGTGTCACAACGTGGGTGCCAGGATGGGTGCGCACCCACACTGGCCAAGACGGGTGCAAGGTTGGGTTCCAAGCCCGGTCACAGGCTGGGTGCTAGGATGGGTGGGTGCCAAGGTGGGCACCAGGGTGGGTGCACCCACCCTGGCCAAGGTGGGTCACGGGGTGGGTCCTAGGGTGGGTAACGGGGTGGGTACTAAGGTGCGTGCCAAGGTGGGTCATAGGGTGGGTGCCAAGGTGGGCACCAGGGTGGGTGTGCACCAACCCTAGCCAGGGTAGGTCACGGGGTGGTTGTCGGGGTGGGCTTCAAGGAGCCAAGGTGGGTGGCAAGTAGCCAAGTTGCGTGCCAAGGTGGGTGTCGGGGTGGGTGCCAAGGATCCAAGGTGGGTGCCAAGGAACCAAGGTGGGTGTCTGGGTGGGTGCCGAGGTGGGAGCCAGGGTGGGTCCCAAGGTGAGTGCAAAGGTGGGTGCCAGGGTCAAGGTGAGTGCCAATGTGGGTTCCAAGGTGCCAGGGTCAGGGTGAGTGCCAATGTGGGTTCAAAGGTGCTAAGTTGGGTGCGAGGTTGGGTGTGAGGGTGGGTGGGTGCCAAGGTGTGCTAGGTGGAAGCCCGGGTGGGTCGGCATCCCATGGGTGTCGAGTTGGGTGCCTGATGGGTGCTTCTTGTCAAGTTTTAGTCGTCGGGACTCATTTCGAGCCTTAGAGGTCGTTTCTTGTCCGGTTGCCCTGTCTTCGACCTGGGAACCCAATTTTGGTCCTCGGGTCCCATTTTTTTTTGTCTCGCATCCCACTTTTGGCCTGTGGCCTTTTCGGGGTCGATTCTCGTTTTGGGCATCAGAGCATGTTTCTTCTCCTAAAACCCAATATTTGTTTATTAAGTCTCGGAACACATTTTTGTTCTCGTGGACCCATCATGGGTCTTGGAACGCATTTGTGGTCCTTGGGTCCCATTTTGCATCCCGAAACTTGTGTTTTGGTGCTTGATCCCTATTTTGGGTGCCCACCTTGCACCAAGTGCGCACCCGGGGCAAACCGAGCGCCTTGGTGCACCGGGGCAAGATCGAGCGTGCACCCGAGGCGCCCCGAACATGCACCAAGGTGCACTCGGCCCACATGTGAGCGCAGGTCGTTGCGCCCGAGGTGGTGTGTGGGCACCGCGTTGCAGACGGGACACTGCACGCACACGACGCCCCGTCCAGGTGCACGCACGTAGGCCGGGCCGGGTGCACACCCGATGCCCTAGCAAGGTGCGTGCACCCGGGCAGGGCTCACACTTGGCGAACGGGGCGCACTTCGCGAGGGAGGGTGTGCACCTCGACGGGGGTGGGTGGCCGGGGTGGATTCGCACGTGGGTCGCGGTTTGCTAAGTACACACTGCGACAAGCTCATAACGGGTGCGATCATACCAGCGTTAGTGCACCGGATCCCATCAGAACTCCGCAGTTAAGCGCGCTTGGGCCGGAGTAGTACTGGGATGGGTGACCTCCCGGGAAGTCCCGGTGTTGCACCCTTTTTTAGTTTTTCGCCGGGCGTCGCAATGCTATTTGAATTAACCTTTTGCCCGTTTGCGTTCTCGTCGGGGCCGGGCCGGGCCGGGGTGCGTTGCCCGCACTACCGCGCGCGCCGGGGCGACACCGAGCGCGCACCCGAGGCGCCCCGAGCACACAGGCCACGGTGCAACCCGGGCGTTGTGCGCGCACCCCGGTGCGCCCGAGGTGCTGCGCGCGCACCCAGGTGAAATCGGTGTGCACCTCGGCCAGTGCGCGCTCGGTCGAGTCGCGCACGTTGGCCAAGGTGCACGGTGATGTTTCTTACTCTAAGGTTCCGCACCAGACGCCCGGGACAGGTGAGCGAAGCTGGGCGGGGCCGGGTGCGCGCCCGGGGCAGGTGCACGCAGCTGGAGAGAGCTTTGGAGCGCACCAGAGGTGCGCACCTTGGAGCACACTTCGGAGCGCACCAATGATGCGCTCCATTCAAAAGTTTCCTGAAAAGGCAAAAAAAGTTGAGATTATAGAATTTCCCACTTGAGAGATTGTAAAAAAAAAAAATTTAAAATGAAGGAAACGCGGGTGCCAAGGTGTGCGCGCCCGGGTGCGCAGCCCAGCCAAGGTGTGCGCACCAAGGCGCCCACCCTGGCGAAGGTGCACGCAAGGTGCGCACCCGAGGCAAACCGGACAATTAACCCAACTTTCGACTTCGCGCGCACCTGCGCACCTTGGAGCGCACTTCGGAGCGCTCCTTGGTGCGCACCAATCTTGGGCACCTCGGAGTGCACCATGGCGCCCACCAAGGTGCGCACCCGGGGCAAACCGAGCTTCGACTTCGTGCGCACCTTGGAGGCGCCCACCAAGGTGCGCAGCCCAGCCAAGGCGTGCGCATCAAGGTGCGCACCCGGGGCAAACCGAGCTCCGACTTCGTACGCACCATGGAGCGCACAAAAGGTGCGCAACCCAGCCAAGGTGTGCGCACCCCGGGCAAACCGAGCTCCGAATCGTGCGCACCAGAGGTGCACGCCATCGTGCGCACCTTGGAGCACACTTCGGAGCCCTCCTTGGTGCGCACCGATGTTGCGCACCTCGGAGCGCACCCGGGGAAAACAATGCAATTAACCCGACTTTTGACTTCGTGCGCACCTCGAAGCGCTCTCGGGTTCGCACCTCGGAGCACACCGAGGTGCGCACCTTTGATGCGCTGCCTTCACCAATTTCCAGAAAAGGCAAGAAAACATTGAGAAGGTGTGCGCACCGAGGTGCCCACCCTGGCGAAGGTGCACGCGAGGTGCGCACCCGGGGCAAACCGGGCTCCGACTTCGTGCACGCCATGCTGCGCACCTTGGAGGGCCATGGTGCGCACCTTGGAGCAAACTTCGGAGCGCTCAATGGTGCCCAACCCAGCCAAGGTGCCCACCGCGGCGAAGGTGCACGCGAGGTGCGCACCCGGGGCAAACCGGGCTCCGACTTCGTGCACGCCGCACCTTGGAGCACACTTCGGAGCGCTCCTTGGTGCGCACCAGGGCGCGCAAACCAGCCGAGGTGCCCACCCCGGCGAAGGTGCACGCGAGGTGCGCACCCGGGGCAAACCGGGCTCCGACTTCGTGCACGCCATGGTGCGCACCCGGGGCAAACCGGACTCCGACTTCGTGCAGGCCGCACCTTGGAGCACACTTCGGAGCGCTCCTTGGTGCGCACCATGGTGCCCACCAGGGCGCGCAACCCAGCCAAGGTCTGCACACCAAGGTGCCCACCCCGGCGAAGGTGCACGCGAGGTGCGCACCCGGGGCAAACCGGGCTCCGACTTCGTGCACGCCATGGTGCCCACCGCGGCGAAGGTGCACGCGAGGTGCGCACCCGGGGCAAACCGGGCTCCGACTTCGTGCACGGCGCACCTTGGAGCACACTTCGGAGCGCTCCTTGGTGCGCACCATGGTGCCCACCAGGGCGCGCAACCCAGCCAAGGTGTGCGCACCAAGGTGCACGCGAGGTGCGCACCCGGGGCAAACCGGGGTCCGACTTCGTGCACGCCGCACCTTGGAGCACACATCGGGGCGCTCCCGGGTTCGCACCGTGGTGGGCACCTCGGAGCACACCAAGGTGGGCAGCGAGGTGCGCACCTTTGATGCGATGCCTTCACTAATTTCCATAAAAGGCAAAAAAAAACGAGATTTTAAAATTTCCGTTTTGAAAGATAGTGAAAAAAAGGGAATGCTGGTGCCATCTTGAGCCCGCCCTGGTGCGCAGCCCAGCCAAGGTGTGCGCACCAAGGTGCCCACCCTGGCGAAGGTGCGCGCCCGGGCAATTAACCCAACTTCCAACCTCGCGCGCGCCAGGGTGGGAGCGCACCCAACAACCGGGCCTGGGAAGAGCCAATGCGAGAAACCCCACCAAACGCTCTGACAAAAAAAGAGGGGGCGCTCCAGTAACCCCGCTTCGGAGCGCACCCTGGGCAAACCCAGCCAAGGTGCCCACCCCGGCCAAGGTGCAGGCGAGGTGCGCACCCGGGGCAAACCGGGCTCCGACAACGTGCACGCCGCACCTTGGAGCACACTTCGTAGCGCTCCCGGGTGCGCACCTTTGATGCGCTGCCTTCACTAATTTCCAGAAAAGGCAAAAAAAAAAGGAGATTTTGAAATTTCCGTTTTGAAAGATAGTGAAAAAAACGGAACGCGGGTGCCATCTTGAGCCCGCCCTGGTGCGCAGCCCAGGCAAGGTGCCCACCCTGGCAAAGGTGCGCACCCGGGCAATTAACCCTACTTCCGACTTCGTGCGCGCCAGGGTGGCAACCGGGCCTGGGAAGAGCCAATGCGAGAAACCCCACCAAACGCTCTGACAAAAAAAGAGGCGGCGCTCCAATAACCCCGCTTCGGAGCGCAGCCGGGGCAAACCCAGCCAAGGTGCCCACCCCGACGAAGGTGCACGCGAGGAGCGCACCCGGGGCAAACCGGGCTCCGACAACGTGCACGCAGCACCTTGGAGCACACTTCGAAGCACTCCCGGGTGCCCACCGGCGTTGCGCACCGTGGTGGGCAGCGAGGTGCGCACCTTTGATGCGCTGCCTTCACTAATTTCCAGAAAAAGGCAAAAAAAAATGAGATTTTAAAATTTCCGTTTTGAAAGATAGTGAAAAAAAAGGAACGCGGGTGCCATCTTGAGCCCGCCCTGGTGCGCAGCCCAGGCAAGGCATGCGCACCAAGGTGCCCACCCGAGGTGCACACCCGGGGCAAACCGGGCTCCGACTTCGTGCAGGCCGCACCTTGGAGCACACTTCGGAGCGCTCCTTGGTGCGCACCATGGTGCCCACCAGGGCGCGCAACCCAGCCAAGGTCTGCACACCAAGGTGCCCACCCCGGCGAAGGTGCACGCGAGGTGCGCACCCGGGGCAAACCGGGCTCCGACTTCGTGCACGCCATGGTGCCCACCGCGGCGAAGGTGCACGCGAGGTGCGCACCCGGGGCAAACCGGGCTCCGACTTCGTGCACGGCGCACCTTGGAGCACACTTCGGAGCGCTCCTTGGTGCGCACCATGGTGCCCACCAGGGCGCGCAACCCAGCCAAGGTGTGCGCACCAAGGTGCACGCGAGGTGCGCACCCGGGGCAAACCGGGGTCCGACTTCGTGCACGCCGCACCTTGGAGCACACATCGGGGCGCTCCCGGGTTCGCACCGTGGTGGGCACCTCGGAGCACACCAAGGTGGGCAGCGAGGTGCGCACCTTTGATGCGATGCCTTCACTAATTTCCATAAAAGGCAAAAAAAAACGAGATTTTAAAATTTCCGTTTTGAAAGATAGTGAAAAAAAGGGAATGCTGGTGCCATCTTGAGCCCGCCCTGGTGCGCAGCCCAGCCAAGGTGTGCGCACCAAGGTGCCCACCCTGGCGAAGGTGCGCGCCCGGGCAATTAACCCAACTTCCAACCTCGCGCGCGCCAGGGTGGGAGCGCACCCAACAACCGGGCCTGGGAAGAGCCAATGCGAGAAACCCCACCAAACGCTCTGACAAAAAAAGAGGGGGCGCTCCAGTAACCCCGCTTCGGAGCGCACCCTGGGCAAACCCAGCCAAGGTGCCCACCCCGGCCAAGGTGCAGGCGAGGTGCGCACCCGGGGCAAACCGGGCTCCGACAACGTGCACGCCGCACCTTGGAGCACACTTCGTAGCGCTCCCGGGTGCGCACCTTTGATGCGCTGCCTTCACTAATTTCCAGAAAAGGCAAAAAAAAAAGGAGATTTTGAAATTTCCGTTTTGAAAGATAGTGAAAAAAATGGAACGCGGGTGCCATCTTGAGCCCGCCCTGGTGCGCAGCCCAGGCAAGGTGCCCACCCTGGCAAAGGTGCGCACCCGGGCAATTAACCCTACTTCCGACTTCGTGCGCGCCAGGGTGGCAAACCGGGCTCCGACTTCGTGCAGGCCGCACCTTGGAGCACACTTCGGAGCGCTCCTTGGTGCGCACCATGGTGCCCACCAGGGCGCGCAACCCAGCCAAGGTCTGCACACCAAGGTGCCCACCCCGGCGAAGGTGCACGCGAGGTGCGCACCCGGGGCAAACCGGGCTCCGACTTCGTGCACGCCATGGTGCCCACCGCGGCGAAGGTGCACGCGAGGTGCGCACCCGGGGCAAACCGGGCTCCGACTTCGTGCACGGCGCACCTTGGAGCACACTTCGGAGCGCTCCTTGGTGCGCACCATGGTGCCCACCAGGGCGCGCAACCCAGCCAAGGTGTGCGCACCAAGGTGCACGCGAGGTGCGCACCCGGGGCAAACCGGGGTCCGACTTCGTGCACGCCGCACCTTGGAGCACACATCGGGGCGCTCCCGGGTTCGCACCGTGGTGGGCACCTCGGAGCACACCAAGGTGGGCAGCGAGGTGCGCACCTTTGATGCGATGCCTTCACTAATTTCCATAAAAGGCAAAAAAAAACGAGATTTTAAAATTTCCGTTTTGAAAGATAGTGAAAAAAAGGGAATGCTGGTGCCATCTTGAGCCCGCCCTGGTGCGCAGCCCAGCCAAGGTGTGCGCACCAAGGTGCCCACCCTGGCGAAGGTGCGCGCCCGGGCAATTAACCCAACTTCCAACCTCGCGCGCGCCAGGGTGGGAGCGCACCCAACAACCGGGCCTGGGAAGAGCCAATGCGAGAAACCCCACCAAACGCTCTGACAAAAAAAGAGGGGGCGCTCCAGTAACCCCGCTCCGGAGCGCACCCTGGGCAAACCCAGCCAAGGTGCCCACCCCGGCCAAGGTGCAGGCGAGGTGCGCACCCGGGGCAAACCGGGCTCCGACAACGTGCACGCCGCACCTTGGAGCACACTTCGTAGCGCTCCCGGGTGCGCACCTTTGATGCGCTGCCTTCACTAATTTCCAGAAAAGGCAAAAAAAAAAGGAGATTTTGAAATTTCCGTTTTGAAAGATAGTGAAAAAAAGGGAACGCGGGTGCCATCTTGAGCCCGCCCTGGTGCGCAGCCCAGGCAAGGTGCCCACCCTGGCAAAGGTGCGCACCCGGGCAATTAACCCTACTTCCGACTTCGTGCGCGCCAGGGTGGCAAACCGGGCTCCGACTTCGTGCAGGCCGCACCTTGGAGCACACTTCGGAGCGCTCCTTGGTGCGCACCATGGTGCCCACCAGGGCGCGCAACCCAGCCAAGGTCTGCACACCAAGGTGCCCACCCCGGCGAAGGTGCACGCGAGGTGCGCACCCGGGGCAAACCGGGCTCCGACTTCGTGCACGCCATGGTGCCCACCGCGGCGAAGGTGCACGCGAGGTGCGCACCCGGGGCAAACCGGGCTCCGACTTCGTGCACGGCGCACCTTGGAGCACACTTCGGAGCGCTCCTTGGTGCGCACCATGGTGCCCACCAGGGCGCGCAACCCAGCCAAGGTGTGCGCACCAAGGTGCACGCGAGGTGCGCACCCGGGGCAAACCGGGGTCCGACTTCGTGCACGCCGCACCTTGGAGCACACATCGGGGCGCTCCCGGGTTCGCACCGTGGTGGGCACCTCGGAGCACACCAAGGTGGGCAGCGAGGTGCGCACCTTTGATGCGATGCCTTCACTAATTTCCATAAAAGGCAAAAAAAAACGAGATTTTAAAATTTCCGTTTTGAAAGATAGTGAAAAAAAGGGAATGCTGGTGCCATCTTGAGCCCGCCCTGGTGCGCAGCCCAGCCAAGGTGTGCGCACCAAGGTGCCCACCCTGGCGAAGGTGCGCGCCCGGGCAATTAACCCAACTTCCAACCTCGCGCGCGCCAGGGTGGGAGCGCACCCAACAACCGGGCCTGGGAAGAGCCAATGCGAGAAACCCCACCAAACGCTCTGACAAAAAAAGAGGGGGCGCTCCAGTAACCCCGCTCCGGAGCGCACCCTGGGCAAACCCAGCCAAGGTGCCCACCCCGGCCAAGGTGCAGGCGAGGTGCGCACCCGAGGCAAACCGGGCTCCGACAACGTGCACGCCGCACCTTGGAGCACACTTCGTAGCGCTCCCGGGTGCGCACCTTTGATGCGCTGCCTTCACTAATTTCCAGAAAAGGCAAAAAAAAAAGGAGATTTTGAAATTTCCGTTTTGAAAGATAGTGAAAAAAACGGAACGCGGGTGCCATCTTGAGCCCGCCCTGGTGCGCAGCCCAGGCAAGGTGCCCACCCTGGCAAAGGTGCGCACCCGGGCAATTAACCCTACTTCCGACTTCGTGCGCGCCAGGGTGGCAACCGGGCCTGGGAAGAGCCAATGCGAGAAACCCCACCAAACGCTCCGACAAAAAAAGAGGCGGCGCTCCAATAACCCCGCTTCGGAGCGCAGCCGGGGCAAACCCAGCCAAGGTGCCCACCCCGACGAAGGTGCACGCGAGGTGCGCACCCGGGGCAAACCGGGCTCCGACAACGTGCACGCAGCACCTTGGAGCACACTTCGAAGCACTCCCGGGTGCCCACCGGCGTTGCGCACCGTGGTGGGCAGCGAGGTGCGCACCTTTGATGCGCTGCCTTCACTAATTTCCAGAAAAAGGCAAAAAAAAATGAGATTTTAAAATTTCCGTTTTGAAAGATAGTGAAAAAAAAGGAACGCGGGTGCCATCTTGAGCCCGCCCTGGTGCGCAGCCCAGGCAAGGCATGCGCACCAAGGTGCCCACCCGAGGTGCACACCCGGGGCAAACCGGGCTCCGACTTCGTGCAGGCCGCACCTTGGAGCACACTTCGGAGCGCTCCTTGGTGCGCACCATGGTGCCCACCAGGGCGCGCAACCCAGCCAAGGTCTGCACACCAAGGTGCCCACCCCGGCGAAGGTGCATGCGAGGTGCGCACCCGGGGCAAACCGGGCTCCGACTTCGTGCACGCCATGGTGCCCACCGCGGCGAAGGTGCACGCGAGGTGCGCACCCGGGGCAAACCGGGCTCCGACTTCGTGCACGGCGCACCTTGGAGCACACTTCGGAGCGCTCCTTGGTGCGCACCATGGTGCCCACCAGGGCGCGCAACCCAGCCAAGGTGTGCGCACCAAGGTGCACGCGAGGTGCGCACCCGGGGCAAACCGGGGTCCGACTTCGTGCACGCCGCACCTTGGAGCACACATCGGGGCGCTCCCGGGTTCGCACCGTGGTGGGCACCTCGGAGCACACCAAGGTGGGCAGCGAGGTGCGCACCTTTGATGCGATGCCTTCACTAATTTCCATAAAAGGCAAAAAAAAACGAGATTTTAAAATTTCCGTTTTGAAAGATAGTGAAAAAAAGGGAATGCTGGTGCCATCTTGAGCCCGCCCTGGTGCGCAGCCCAGCCAAGGTGTGCGCACCAAGGTGCCCACCCTGGCGAAGGTGCGCGCCCGGGCAATTAACCCAACTTCCAACCTCGCGCGCGCCAGGGTGGGAGCGCACCCAACAACCGGGCCTGGGAAGAGCCAATGCGAGAAACCCAACCAAACGCTCTGACAAAAAAAGAGGGGGCGCTCCAGTAACCCCGCTTCGGAGCGCACCCTGGGCAAACCCAGCCAAGGTGCCCACCCCGGCCAAGGTGCAGGCGAGGTGCGCACCCGGGGCAAA